>NW_013666426.1:280424-325937 GCF_000517525.1 Limulus polyphemus
CGTTGTAAGTCCGCAGACATACCGATGTTCACCCCGATCTGTATGGAAATTTTATCGTACTTAGTTTTGGCATACTAAATATACTATTTCAAATATGTAACGTGATATAAGAAAAAGTATACGCTCGAAAAAGATTATATCTACTTACGTGTCTGCAAAATTCTTAAATCGCATTCTGAAGGAATCACATCCTACACCCGGTGTAGCAGTTGATGTTATATTATTATCTTTTAAAACATAGAATATTTTAATACATCTTTTTATGATCTTGAATGATTAAAAAAAACTAAATTTTTACATTTGAGAGTGTGGGTTTTTTCGTAGCAAAGCCATGTCGGTCTATTTGCTGTATCCACCGATGGGAATCGAACCCCTCATTTTAGCATTTTATATCCGTATACTTACCGCTGTCTCACTGACACACATCTGAAAGAGAAACAACTTGCAAGCTTGAAAAAGTATACAGATTGGGAGGGTTTTCATATCCTCGTTTTTTAATCCTTCCAAAGGAAATTAGAATTTCCAATAATATCATTGTGTTAACGTTATTCTAACTGACAAAGCTGATTAAAATTTCTACAATACATATATCATCATCCAATGAAAGAAACCCAGATTTGAAAATCTGGTTAACTGAATATATGCATACCCTCTACGTCCATTCGTTATCTTCGACGTCAAATTTCTCTTGATATTAGGCAACGAACCCATAAAATTATAAAACCCAACTCAGCTTTTTATTTGAATTTTCAGATAAATTGTTCTAAAGCGCAACCTGGTAGTTAAATGGCTGTTTTTATGCTTATTTGAAATTCCAAGTAAATTTATACTGAAGGTTTGTTTGTAGGTTATCTGTGTTCTGCCCTCTGCGGGTATCGAAGTCTGAATGTTAGTGTACACGCTCTCTCTCAAACATACCGCTGAGTCACCTAGTCACTGTGAAAAAAAGTTTTTGAACTAAGCCAAAGTTTTGTGGGGATTTGAATCCCTTTCTAACTCATTCTATAGTCACCTATATTAATTTAGGTGGGTGAATAAGATTATTGCATTGCACCTTATTTATTATTTGATATCATACTAACTGTTTAGCCCCCCAGTGGCACAGCGGTATGTCTGCTGATGTACAACGCTAGAATCCTGGTTTCGATACCCGTGATGGGCAGAGCACAGATAGCCCATTGTGTAGTTATGTGCTTAATTACAAACAAACAAACCGTCGTTTCCAAGTATACGAAAACCTTATAACGATTCGAAAGCGCTCGAGTTATAGGGTTTTCTATTTTTGTCTTTAACTTATTCTTTGCACCGGCGAGTCCATCTAGCTTCGTGAATGTTTGGCATCGTAGATTTTTCTAGATTTGGTATTTGAGCTTTTGTTAAATAATCACTTCAATTTTTACTACACCTGTGTGGTTTTCGAGGATAGGTGACACAGAAAATTATGACTTAATGTTTCCTTTATACGTATTTCCTAACAATATTGTGTTATTACTTTTTGGTTTCATTTTATTTTGTATGTTTTAAAATCTATTGCAATCAACAAACTGTATAGGCATATATTAATGTTTCTCTGTATACTCTAAAGGCTTTTAATAGACTTTACATCTGAGTTATATCACAGAATAGGATACATTGGGTTCTCATTTCTGTGTTTGCAATTTCGCTCATAGCTACTCGAGTGCTATCTGCGCTAACCGTCCCAACTTTTGAAGGGATAGACATATATAAGATAGCTAGCTATTCAACACCACTCACTGCTAATTCTTGGGATACTCTTTACCAACGAATACTAGGATTGACCATCACATTATAACGCATCCACGGCTGAAAGGGCGAGCATGTTTGGGGGTTGAAATTTGAACCCGCGATCCTCAGATTGCGAGTCGAGTACCCGAACCACCAGGCCAAGCAATGGCTTTTTTATTTTACTGCTACATTAGCCAATAAGCGTACGCCTCAAAATACATATATAAAAATATATTCACACGAGCAAGTCGGTTGGATATTCGGAACCTGGGGTAGGGGCGAAATTGGTGCATTATTTAAGCCAGAGATGGGTAATATTTTTCGCATGGAGGCAACTCCACAAATTTTGGTAAGTCGTCGCGAGCCGCAGATTTCTACTTTATTAATTGAATTACCTCAACATCGAATGTATAAAGACCCCGTTATGTTCTTTCCACAGATACCGAGAGTCGTGGCGGGCAGGACAGAAATGTTGAGTGACCTTGTTTTGCCCACCCCTGATCTAAGCTGAGGTAGAGTTGCCATTGGTGCATTATATAAACTTAGGTTTGTCGCAATGGGTGCATTATGTAAGCTTATGAGGGTTGCAATGGGTGCATCATGAGACAAAACAGCAAACAAAACGTGGAATTTTGAAATATTGGACCTTCACCTTATGTTCTTTCGAAGTTAGAGCCTGCTTTTACGAAGACTGGGGTTACTGCTATGGCGTCTAACGTTTCGTTAGTGACTGCATCTGACTACTCATTCATTTCAAACTTACGGCCAGACTTTTATCAGGCTTAAATTTAATGGACCACTGAGGCTATAATGCTTAATCTTGATACATTCCATCGTCAAACTTTACAATATTATAAGGATACAGCAATAAGACATTGACTACTTCCAATTAACGTTTATTTCCCGTAACTGATGTAATATTTGTTTCAAACCACAGCTTCTTACACAAGGGTTTAGTATATTACGTCAAAATGATTTTAGAGACTCAGTAGATCGTTACCGTCCATGAAGCTATATCCGATCATACTCTATCTGACGACCGTGCATCTTGACAGTAGCCCTGCAGCATAGTTTCCATTTCAAAAGGCTTCACCATAAGGCTGTCACGTACAAAGTATATCATTCATCTCTGCTTAATTTCACTAATCTATCTAGTATACGAGGATAACAGTTTCCCAGCGCCCTTTTAAATAGTCTGGTGGCACAGAAATAAATATATTATAGGTGGCGACTTGACTGGTATGTCTTCGTGTGGAATAACATGAATATTTGTCTCATTTTCAACTTACTTGACGTACGCGAACAGGAGATATGACTAGAAGCCTTATCTTGGAGAATTAATACATTCTTGATTATGTTGTGTACTGTTGCCTGGGGCACGTAGACGGCTCTTGCCACTGACCTTTGTGTTCATGGATTCTCACATGTTACAAGACGCCGTGCTTTATCTACCAAGGCGGGGGACGACTTTTTGCAGGTCCAAAGTTGATTCGTATCCCTTCGTTTTCTAATACCACTAATTCCCCCGTCTTGGAAATTCTAAATTCCCTATCTGAACACATCTAAAGATGTAAGTATTAATATTTTGCACACCCCTCCGAAAAGGGCAAACAATGTCAAAATTATACATGCCATTCAATCGCGACTTTGTATTGGCTGTGGTTGTCATATAACTTGTTAATTTGAATATTCAAAATATTTTCAATATATAATACTCAATCCTATGTCTCCATACGTTTATGACATTTTAAAATTACAATACACATGTATATATGTACACAGAAGGAGTGGAAAAGTAAAATTACTGAATGTGTATCACTGATGTTTTAGTAAATGTTAAACTTGAAAGAATAGGTGATTCTTCGCGCTTGTGCAGCAAAATATTTCCATGTCTGTACTTTTAACGTAAACCTAATAATAAAACGTATAGGTTCACTTTTCTCAACGTGCTGGCCTGACATTGTCTGATGATTAGGGAACTCGATGTTGTTTTTTGTTTTTCAAGTTAAGCACAAAGCTACGCAATGGGCTATCTGTGCTCTGCCCACCACGGGTATCGAAACCCGCTTTCTAACGTTGTAAGTCCGCAGACATATCGCTGTGCCACTGGGGGGGGGGGGGGCACTCGAATCGCAAACAGTAGGTTGCGGGATCAAAATCCGTTCCCATACATGCTCGCCCTTTCAGACGTGGGGGCATTATAATGTGACGGCCAATCATTCCTTGATAAAGAATAACCCAAGAGTTAGTGGTGGGTGGTATTAACTAGCTGCCTTCCTTCTAGTCTACCACTTGAAAATTAGGGACGGTTAGATCAATTAGCTCTCGAGCAGCTTTGCGCGAAATTCACCAATAACAACAAAAAGTAAACTAGCTTCCGCGTATTTGAAATGCGCGTGCGTGAATAATATCTTCCATGATTTTGAAAGCGAAATACAACATATATATATATATACATATATATCTTCTTTAAGATGCTTAATTAATGACGTTAAAACGTTTCTGGCCTTTTCTGAAACACGCATAATATTTTAGTTATATTATGTCATATTTAGAACCATTTTTGGACCAAAGCACAGTAAAATGTATTTTCTTTTTTTTTTCTCTGTCTATTTACACGTTAACTTAAGTCATCCGATTAGGTTAAATTACGTCTGTAAATTGTTCAAAAAATCGTAGATGTTTGAAATGATATTGGATATTTAGATACTGCAAATGAAAAAGCTACGTCTGCTTTTTCCGAGCAACAAGTTCAGTTCTTGCAGGTGATCTCTGTTAAGAAGTTTGATATTATAGGCTTGTTTGATTAGAATTTCTCGCAAAGCTACACGATGGCTGGCTATCTGCGCTAGCCGTCCTTAATCTAGCAGTGAAAGACTAAAGGGAAGGCAACTAGTCATCACAACCCACCACCAACTCTTGGCCTACTCTTTTACCAACGAATAGTGGGATTGATCGTCACATTATAACGCCCGCACGGCTGAAAGGGCGAGCATGCTTGGTGGGACGGGAATTCAGTTTATTTCTTTTGCAACTAAACATGTTTAAATTGCACGCATTCATGGCCAAGGCAGGAGGCATAAGACAGCAAAACACTACTATAATTTCACCGAAAGGGGGCCGAGGACCGCCTGAATGGTTCGCCTACTTTAACCACTCGCACCGCTTTACAGTAGTGTGTTGTCTGTCAGTCAGTCAGTAGATACTAAAATGATGTCACATAATGGATGCTTAAAGTTGCAATTTGTACTGTCGTGATGCCAGTAAAACGTCCGCATGCCATGAATTACGAGAATAATTATGCACTCTGTAGGCTACAACACAGCAATGACATACGAATTTCAAAAGGAATAAATAAAAATATTTGTGACTCTTAATGTTGGTTTTATTTACTCTTGAAACAGAGCAGTTTCGGAGACCCTGTGGAATCACATCTAGTATATATTTATATATATTTGTTTATCATATGCCGTTTTTATTGCCAAAGAAAAGAACCTGAGTTGAAAGGTTCGACCACCGAACTATTCGCTGTCTTAGCTTTGAAAAAAACATACGATACGAAAAATGTAACGTGCGTCGTATCGAAATGGTCTGTTTGTTGTTAAGTGCAAAGCTACCTACACAATGGGCTATTTGTGCAGCGCCTATCTCGGGTATCCAATCTGGTTTATAGCGTTATAAGCCTCCAGATTTACCACTGAGACACTGGGTTGGGGATGGGGGCTTGTATTGAAATGGATAATGGTAATAAATAATGCACCCTATGATTCAACGCTATAGCTAATTGACTTCAGTGTGTTTGTGCCTCTCAGCAGTTTGCTGTCAATAACACATTTTTGTTAAAATGATGGATAGCTTCCTGCCTTAACCTGAACGTCAGATAAAATGTACTCCAGATAAAAAGCTAAAAAAGGGGCGACCAGCATTGTTCTACTAACTAAATACAGAGGGATCCTTTGGGCGCCACACTTTTTTTCTTCTTTCATTTTTTCTTTTGTTTTGTTTTGTTTACTTCTCGAGTTTACTCGAAAGTGAGAAATGTTTTGGGGGTCATTAAGGTTAGTTATTTTCATCAATCATTAAACGTGGGAAATGGACATCGTTCACATCTTCGTTCTGTATGTTCACCAATCTCTATACAGACAGTATAGGAAAGTCGATTCAGGTTTGATTTTGTGTTGGACGAATTAACCTTGAACTTTCCGCTATTCCTGTGGCAACAAGATGCACCGAGCTGATAGGCTCAAATATATTTGACTTTCTTATCCATGCTGTTTATTTACAGCGATTATATGTGAACAGCAAGTGAGAGAGTCCTGTTTGTTTCTTTTTTTAGTAATTTGATTATTATTGGGCAACTCCAAAAATACCAGGTCTATTTTTAACTATTCTACACCCATTATTAGAAAAAAGTGATCAATCCGGATATGACCAGCCATAGTCACATTAAATATAGGCGCTCCTATATCTGCCCCAGCAGGTATCGTTGAAATTACAAGAACATACGGATTTCTGTCGAGACGTATACTGCTATTAAAAAACAGCTTGATAAACTATTGTACAGAAATATTATACTTTATAATTAGTATGCATTATCAAATTGTTAGCAAGATAAAGAGGCTTTTGATAGAATATAGCTATAAATTCCATTAGATGAATGTAAACTAGCTTAAAAACTTTGTATTACATCTTTTCACAGCTTTTTTCAGCTTAATTATTTGCAATTATTTGTAAAATGCTTTTTACTCGTTATGTTTGTGGTTACTTGTAGAACTGAAAACTTTTTATGTATTGGCGGAAAAGACTACTGAAAATTTAAGAGTCCTGCAAAGTGTGGAAAATGTATTTAATTAGTAACTTACTTTTCCAGTTTATTGTTGTATTTTAAAACTGGTTTGGTTTACATTAATTTGATGAACATTTATGTGAACATGGATACCGTAAAGTTATTATAGATGTTACTTACTGACGTTAAAAAACCATAAAAAGTAATAAAACGCTGTTTTAATTTTTAGACTTCAAACAATTTGGCGTATTCACTTAACAGAGATACAAGAAGATAGAAATGACAGTCTTGTTAAGACCTGATTTGATGTTATTGATATTGTTGTCACATGACTACGTATTCTACGTATCTATAAAGTCTCGAAATATTGTAATGGAATATAATTTAGATTTCTGTTTCAACTTCAAGATAAACTTTGAAACTAGTGTGTATATATGTTACATTTTACTTTTTCTATTCATTCGACACTGTAAAGCTTAGAATGTTTCGTTCACGTTGTTTTCGACTTGATATTTTACTACCTTTTTCAAGAAATTAGTAAGTAGTATTATAAAAGTTAGTTCAGTATGCATATCCTCAAGTTGTTACTATCCTGTATAGTTTAAGAAGTTCCATTACATGGCAGACATTTTGAGTACTATTAAGTTTTCTACCCTAAAATCACGAACGTGAACTATTCATTGAGTATGTTTTAATCGAAGATTCCAATAACCATTTTAATGATAATAAATTCATAGGACCAATTGTTTATTGTTTATATATATATATATTTATATATATATATGTGTGTGTGTGTGTGTGCGTGTTACAGATTTATTTTCTTTTCTATATGGTGAGGTAAAAAGAACCGAAAGCCTCAGCTATAATAATAAAAGAGCCTGTGTGTGTGTGTGACCGCCATAGCTACAAGAGGAAAGAACCTAGAGACTTGAAACTTTGCACATATACTAAGGAGATTCTGAGGGTGTGTACCTGGGTATTATTTCTTATATATTTTTTCTATAATAATAAAAGAACCTGTTTCTGTATGTGTGTGTGTGACCGCCATAGTTACAAGAGGAAAGAACCTAGAAACTTGAAACTTTTCACACATACTAAGGGGATTTTGAGGGTGTGCATCTGGGTATTATTTTTTTTTAGATTTGACTCATATAAGTTTTGGTTAATTTTTTGCTCTTAATACCTATATTTCTACTTCCTGAAGGTCTATAAAAATCTATCTTTTTTTTCTAATATTCACTTACTGAAAATGAACATTATGTGGAGGTTTTCTGCCAAATACTCTTTTTCAACACAAATGTGGGAAGAAAAATACAAATCTGAGAATTAATAAAAACAGTTGAATTGAACTAGTTTGGGTAACGGTTTTGTTTGTTTGTTTGAAATTAAGTACAGAGCTACACAATGGGCTATATTTGTTCTGCCCACCACGGGTATCGAAAACCAGTTTCTAGCGATGTAAGTCCGCAGACATACACCTGTGCCACACGAAAAAGAAAAACGAATCTGAAAAACTAAGTTAGAACTATTTGCTTTTAAAAATAGTTGAATTAAGTTCGGGAAATGGCAACAGACAAATCAATTAAAGAATTGGCGCATTGGTGTAGCTATAGAAGTAACTAAAGTGATGGAGACACTTGACTGGTACATTGTAGCCTCTGAATCATGAAGGGACTATAGAATCCCGCAGCGGATCCGATGTATTTTATGCTAGAAGAATAATATATTCAGCTTGCTCTGACGAAATTATAATCAGAACACAAATTCTTTGTATTGCTTTTAGTCTAAAATTCTGGTAAACACTTTAGTAAAGAAAATTCGGCTTGTAATGGAAGGCCAGCATTAGGCCAGTAAGACCAATAATTACTTAAACTAATTGCACACCTGAATTATTTAACATAATCTATGTCAGAATTTGAAATATAATTCTTTCTTCGCCAGTTGTCAAAATAAAAGGCTTTTGCTTAGACTTATATAGTTTCTCCAGTGTCGGGTTTGACTCCTCTGAACTTCCGACGAAAACCTTCTTCAGTAAGTTTATATCGTTTCAATAAAGCTACTTTTAATTTGTCATAATCTATGGCATCTTCTGACATCATGCCTGCATATACTTGTAGACCTTTTCCTGTGAGAAGTGGGCTGAGACAGACTGCCCAGTCGCCTTTGTCCCAGTTCTGACTTTGGGCGAAGCTTTCATATCTCTCCAGGAAAGCATCCATGTCATCTTTATGTCCATCAAATTTGGGCTGCTTGGGTTGGCTAGCCCTGACTCCATTGTCATTCTTGGATCCTTCTTCCTTCGGTTGGGTGAGTTTTGCAATATCAGTTTGTGTTCTTATTCTCTCTATTTATAGTTTCTCTTTTTCTTCTTTCTCTATTTGTATTTTAATTCTCTCTATTTCCAGCCTCTACTTTCTCTCATTTTCTTCTATTTCCTTTTATTCTTTTAGTTTTTCTTCCTCTCTTCTCTGTCTATGCTCTTTTATCTCTAGTTTTTGTTGTTGTTTAACATATTTTCGTAGTTCACTGTCTTTTAACCCAAGACGTTCTCCAATTTCCATCAATTTATCAAAATTTGACATGGTTAATAGCGTGATTGTAATCTCTACACTATTTTCGTTACTACTACAGTTGTGCGTATATATGCCTACTTATTTCTGCTGTCGTTCACGTTTTCTTCTATCATCGTTCACCACTGTATAATTATGGCTGTGATTCGCCAATTATCAGAATTTAAAAATATACTTTTACTTATATTTCTTAAAGGTATAAATATATATATTGTGTTGTTGTTGGGCTTAGGATTATTCTACAAGAGGTGCCTGTGACTTATAATCGATAAATTCAATGATAAATGAACAGCATGCACTTCACTTGTTTTCAAATAATATATATATATATTCGGAACAAGTTAAAGGTATGTACAACAAATTCTTCACACTATCGAGATTATAGGCATATCATAAACACTATATACATAAACATATAGTTCTCTTCTTCTTGTGAAAAGTCCACTTAGGCCTATTCATTTACTTTAGAATTTCAGTTGAAAAGCCGAACTATCTTCTCTATTACTGTCGCACTAGTATTCTGTGTGTGATTCACTTACAATTGTGGCGCGAGTTACTGTAATCGTTTGGTCTTCTTTCTTCTAAATATCATCTGTTCATTTTGTCAAAGTGCACTCAGGCTGAATCAGTTACTTTAGAACCACGCTTTGACGGAATTAATTCTTCTTCTTATCTCCTATTCTACTATTAGTCTTACTTTAACATATTAAACGTTAGGCCTATCACTTCTACGGTAGTTACCTTCACATCGAACTTTTCCTTTCCCGTAACTTTACTCTCTTCTGCTATTGTCTGTCTACTATTTTCGCTCGTCTCACACTATCTATATGTTTATCACTTAATCGTCTTCCCGCCTTCTAGAAATCTCTATATTCTCGACGACAATGTATTGCATGCGACGTTCGATAGTCTCAACTTTCTGCTTTTAACTCTTATTATAACAATAATAAAATATTCACTCTCAAAAATAAATTAATCAATAATATCTAAACTAAACAGTCTTTTATATCATGACAACCTAAATTAGATTCTAATTTCATTTAGTATACTTGTCATCAGAGCGATAAAAGTTCGATTCTCTGTAGGCAAAGCTTTACCCTAAACAACAAAAACTTGAGTATAGATATGCTGATTAGGTACTTGACGCCTAGTACAAAACCTTAACTTAAATGAAAATAGATATTGTGGCAGAGTCTGTCCTTGATGTTGATATGCAGTGATTCTATGTTGAGAACATTTTTAGGCCTATTTCATGCAAAAATTAACTGTATTTATGTAAACAATAATAACACTGGCCAACAAGTCATTTTCATCAGATATAATTATAGGTGAGTTAAATAGCTCTTGGGACGCTGATTCCAAATCTGTTTTTAGTTTTCCTCTAGCACGTCAAGTTTTAGTGATGAGACCATCAAATTTGAAAGTTTATTGCCTTAATTATAATTTAAGTTGTTGTACGTTTCTTTTTTCATAAGTCTGTACTGTATAATTTTAACCAAGTGTATAGTGTGTATAACGTTTATGGGAATTATACCGAAAAATGAATAAAGTTGTAACGTTAACTGGCCTAATGTGTGATAATTACCTAAATTGTGCTGAAATTAGCACCAGTCATATTTCGATAACTAAAGAAAACCGAAAACAGATTTTGAATCAGCGTTTAAAACTGGTCTACAAAAGTGTGTTTACAACTTTGTATGAGAAAAAAGTTCGATTCTGTCGACCAATGTAATCAGACACTGTAAACTTTGAATCATCTAGAAATCTGAGAATCACAATGAAGTATTCTGCTAAATTTCATTATTTTTTTACCAGAAATAAGTAGCAAAAATGAAAATAAAAGTTTTTCGTTAGTTTTAATCAAATAATGAATTGGATACGTTAATTTTAACTTATCATGAACCTTACAACAACAAACCACATATATGTTGCTCCAAGAGTAGTGTAGGCAGTGTAGCAATGGTGGACTCGAAAAAGGCTTCAGAAAAAAAAAGGGGGCCGAAACGTCGTCACACGGCAGGAACAGTCCATTAAAGCAGTGATGTGCACAGGGGGGGGGGGGGTTCTCAAGCCCCTGTCTTCCTTCTCTTATGCCCCCAAAGTGCCATTTTTCTCAGTCATCAAAAATTGTCTATACCTACTAAGAGATGTGCCTGATTCCACAACTTGCTTGCTGCAAGTTTTCAAGAGGAGGGTTTCAGCTTTAAAATAAATGTAACACAGGGACTTCTAGGTCTATATAGTACAAAAATAAAATAATAATAATTTATATCTATTAAATGTTAATACGCAAGAATTAACTGTTTAGTTTAAAATGTTAAAAGTGTTTGTAAGATTCATTGGATAGGAATAAAAGAGGATCTGCTTACTTCTTATGGCTTTCTACCCTATGTGTACCAGAGTTAACCCATAGTCTCCCACCAAAAATTTACCTCAGAATGCTTGTAAAGTGCCATTTTTTGTCAAAGAATCCCCACCTCCCTTTAATATCCTCTGCACGTTATTGCATTAAAGCCAAAACTCTACATATATAATCAGGAAATATTTCTGTTTCCAGCTAACCACACTGCTACACAATGGGCTATCTGTGCTCTGCCCACAACAAGTATCGAAATCCAGTTTTTAGCGTTTTAAGTCCGCAGACATACCGCTGAGTCATTGTGGGGCAAATATTTCTGAAATAACATATGAATAATTTATAATAAAAAAGGTATAAAATCGTATTTTTTAAATTCAAATACTAATAAAAAATTAATATATACATTATACAAAAGTTGCGTTTTGCGTCTACACTCTACTGTTTAATGATCTTCCTACACTAATTTGATTATCTGCACTAGAACTTCAAAAAGGTGTTTTTATAGAAGTGTTTTAGAATTAAATTACAAATGAGGAGTAAAAAATGGTTGAAACACATTACATTATCCAATATGAATTATTAATATCGCCTTATACAGCTTTTAAACTAAGCTTCTACGATGATTGCGAAATAAGTATGTGGGGAAAATTCACTTAAAAATTAATTTGTAAAACATGTTTGTTGAATTAGAAGTTATATGTAATCAAACAAAAATGTAAGACGAAGAAAGAATGTAATTTGCAAATTCCAATTTCTTATTTTGAAAGGGAGTACAAAATTTAAACAACGTGAAGTTTACAAAAAAGACGACACATATAGATGAAAGAATCAAGGTTTGGGGTGGAGGGAACACTAGAAATTCAAAATTTCCATATATGTAGTTGTCCTCACAAAGACTTATAATCAATCATATAGTGACACTACTGTAGGAGGAGTGGTGCGTTAATTAACCCTCTTAGGATGGTGATCAAATCTCAGCTCGGCCTGGTTTGCAGTATTTTTTGTACAGTGTATATATATATATAAATTGGGCGCAACGCATGTAAGTAAATGAAGTGGGAATTGCCTTTGGTTGTTATACCATTTAAGGTGAAATTCAAGCACATAGAGCGGAAATAAGAAATTCATAATAAAGGCATTTAGTACCCACTTGGGAGGAGGAAGTATTTTAATCTTTGCACTCAATACACACTAAGAATACTGGTTCAAAATGAATACCTCCCAAAGGAATATTATGCGAAATATTCAAGGAAATTTCCTCCCTACAGTTAAGTAATAATGTAGCTACAGTATTGTCCCTTTCACTCAACAAATTTTGATCTTTTTATCCAAAAATTTCCTACCCCCCCCCCCCCCCCAATTTTAACAATGAAGATGTTTGTTTGTTGTTAAACGAAAAGCTACACAATGGGGGGGGGGAGATATAAGCATTTTGTATGTGATCATTAGACACATGTCGTTTCACTCTGTGATTAAGCTGCATGTCCCTTTTTCAAACAGTATGAAGTTAACAAGTATTTAACTCACGTTAATTATTTTGAAACACTCAACCGTTTCTGAACACTTTGTTTGTATATTATCTAGTATCAGTCTTCTTATACATAAAAACAATTTTACAGACAACAAAACGAAGAGCGCCGCACATAAAAGACGGTTCAACAATGGAGTAGTATTAGTAGTTTAGGCTTGACGATTTTCAAAAATTGAAACGCACGGAAGAATAATATTTCGGTTCGTTGTTTTCTCTGTATTTCATTTATTCATGTAATGCTATATTTTTTTTCTCTTATCAATAATTCATAATGCAAATTACAACTATATAACAGCCTTCGTCCAAGCTCTTAGAAAAAAGTACATCAGAGGCTTCTAAGGCCTTCTCTGACGCAACTACAGTACTGCAGACAAATATAACGAGAGGGCAAACTACAATGTTGGAAAAGTAATAGGCACCCTAATAACAAAGGCAGCTATGAAAATAGGACCCACACAGTTGTGGGAATACATTAAAGAGAGAGAGCTAAAAGGGAACTTTTTATTATCTGTTAAGAGTAAATATGAGTGCTTAAGTCCACAGCGTTTAATATTTAAACGTTTTGTATACAGTTGTGGAGTGGGAATTGTTTCTAATAAAGCAAGGAAAGAGAATTGAAAAATTAAAAAAAAACTGCTCTTAATAATTAAAAAGTTCTTCTATGTTTAATTCTAATTCTGTTTCACATGTCAAGCTTACGAATAAAAGTTAAATCTGATAAACGGTGTATCCCTACTGAGGTGTTATTCTTAGTTTTGCAGATACTTCTACAATCAAGATCCATCTTACTTTTCCACATTGCATTTTGTATCCTGATATTTTTTCTTCATGTGCGACGATTTTATTTTCACCTAGTTGTCTAAAACTAGCATAACTATACAGAAAAAAAATAGCACCACGAAAAATAGTTATAGACACGCAAGTTATTTTGTTATTAAAACAAGGCCCTTGCTTATAGATTAACTAGAAAGAACAACATAACGTTCTGTTTAGGCTTAAATTTCATCAAGACAAAAACGTCTATTTTTTCCTAATTAAGAATTATGCGCTATACGTTAACGATAGAAATAGTTTTATCATTTCCAACAAATTACAGATCCACTGCAATTTTTTAACGGTATCTTTTTTTAGTATTTTGAAAATCTTGATACTTTTATTAGTGTAAGAGTGAAGAAGTGGAGAACTAAAGTCTGTTTAGACGCTTTTGTTAAAAATATATTCGTTTACAAAAGTCCATTCCTTTCAGTGGGTGAAGATATGTCTATGTATATATATATATTTAGGTAGTAGTATATGATTATCCGTAGTTTCCTGGTATATTTATGTTTTGAAATATGCATATTCCAATCAAAGTTGCAACACAGCCTTCCCGATGAGAGTGAAAAACTGGTCCGGGCTGTCAAGGGCAGGACATAATTCATCAAGGCTTCGCCGTCTGTGCTGAGCTTTTAAACAAGGGGAAACTATTAACATTCTTTAATAAGGCACCTTGGTAGTACATTACTAAGGAGATATAATGCCCTTGAACGGGAGGCCAACACAAGATGTATATGAACTGTTCAGTAACTTGACAATATATATAACTGAATATTTTGCAGTATCAGCTTTCGGTTTTTCTCATAGGCTGTTATAAGAAGAATTTTTGACAAGTTTAGCATCACGAGTTGAAGTGATAAACAGCACAAGGCTACTCTAACAGATGTCTCGTGATAATGATGACAGTTTACTCGAAGAAATTTAAAACGACTGTATCTAGTTATCCACCAGTTTTCAGAAATGAGTGAGGCACGCTTGCACAGAAAATAATATAACACTGTGTTGGAAAAATTCTCAACTACAGAAAATACTTTTTTCTCCTTTTTAAATACCTTCTAGTTTAATCTACGGTTACAATTTACAGCAAAATAATCCATGACTTCTACCCTTCTCTAATACCATAATTATAAACAATCCGAAATACAAGACAACGTTTACTGGATACATTTGTCATTGAATGACCTCTCAAGAACAGCTAAACTTACTTTATTTACGGTCTTGAATAATTAATACACAAATTCCGGCGAATTCTTTATTATAATGTAAATTATAACCACACACTTCCCCTATCCTACGTATCTGTAGTCATAATCTCTTCGTAACTAGAATTATCGTAATTTTGTTTCATCAAAGCTTCCACGCCTACTTCATAATGAACCCAAAATTACTAAATTCCATGTACTTCGCTTTGATTCTACAGTCTGCTTAAGACGTCAACAAAAACGTAGTTATCCTATATTACTTCAGCTTGGAGCTTACTCTATATCGAGTTAACTCCTCCAACAGTTCTCAAAATAACAGGACCAAACTTGGCAGTTGGACTCGAGGTGGTCTGGAAAACGAGGTGTCCTTATCTGTCCTCATGCCAAGGGGCGCTAGAATGAGCCTGGAAGGTCATCCAAGCATGATGAAGGTCAAATAGTGGGTTTTATAGCTCGATGAACCCAAATCTGGCATCATATTTTTTGTTCCTGGTCACCTCGCGAAGCCGGGGGTGCCATGTTTGAGACTGGTCCATACCTTTACTCACAAGTTAAAGGGCCAAAGTTAGCACACGTGCTCAGGTACTACGAACGGGTGCCCTAACAGTTTTTTGGGGGTGTGTGAAACCACCTGCCCCTTTGGGGTAGCTATAGAAATAATTGTTGATAACGGAGGAGTTTCATCGATACATTATGCCCTTTGTGATTCATGAGGTTGTGGGGGGTTTTGAACCCTGCAGCGGAGCGAGGGTATTTTACACTAGTGTCAATAAAACGGCGTGTTTTTCTTCTTTTTTTTACAACAAAAGGCAGTGGCAGTAACAGCACGACATGAAATATTGCTATACATCCACAACGAACTGTTACGCCTCCAGTCGTTAATTAATTTTCCGTAAATTCGTTCCGACGAAACTTTAGCGACACAAGTCCTTTCTTAAATAAAACTGGTTTATTCTTTCTGAATATAACTTTGCGATACACTTAATTTCAACAGTCGCGCTATAACAACGAACGTCTCACGTTCTCAACTTCAACAATACTCCGTTCAATTACACACTCTCTAACTGCAGTTCAATTACTCATTAACTCTGTTGTCCCGTCACGTTGTGAACGTCTTATGTACACAAGACTAACACATATCTAGTAAATGCTAGGGCATTCTTGAAGGAACAGGATATTTCTAGAAAGAAGTGGCGTGATACTAGTCACGTGACCTCGCTGAAGCAACAGAACCATGACACGTTTGTTGTATAACTTCATATTTCGCAGTTTTTAATGTCACACATAAGTATATATATTGCTTTGGCCACATTTCGGCTCAATTTGTGCGTGAGTTTCATCAAGTTTCTTTTAATAAGTATGCCAAATTCAAACTAGATATCTTATAGTTTCACTGAACTGCTTACTTCTCGAAAAAGACATAAAATGATTAAGTGTTATAAGAAAAAAATCAACGTTTCAGTATTTGCCATTCATTGAAGCCTAGAAAGTGTTGTAGCTGCTTCTTGTTTACTATTCTGGTCGGGGAAAGGCACAGATTGTACAAACAGTAATCACTGGAAAGATAAAACATTCGCATTCATATACTTTTACTGCTTACTTATTCTGAAACAGTTGCAAAGTGTATGAATCACTGGGTATCACTCGTTTCGGATAAAAAAAAAGAATAGCTTGTTTTTGTAACACAACCTGCATTGTACAGTTGCGAAATTGTTATTAAGTGCAATAATGTACAATGGAGTATCTGCACTGTGCCCAGTGCAAGGATCGAACCACGAATGTTAGTGTTACAAGGCCTCAAGTTTACAGTTGAGCTACCGGGGGTGATAAGTATGAACTAGTCAGGGGAAGCAATGGGAAGGTGGTGAGACTTTATGATTGAAAGCAAGAAACCTACTTAAACCTGTTTAGGACTGGTTCTTGTTTCCACTTTTGTATTTGTGTCTGGCCATGTTTACGATGGAAACCAATCGTCAATTATAAATAATCACAAAAATGATAACTCAACAACTAAAAGCGATATAAACGTAATTAGGAGTACAGCCTTTAAGAAAAATGTGAAGATCATGATCAATGGTGTTATCTTCAGCTTGTGAAGATCATCTTCAATGGTGTTCTCTTTGCTTGAGTAATGGTTGTTTATCACTTGTAGTTGTCAGTTATTGCATTTATACTTAAATCAGTATAAACCATTTCTAATAATAAAAAAATTGACAAGTTTTATACAAACAAATTTAGATAATAAATCTGAAGTTGTTTTTTCCTCAAGTATGATCATTATAGATACATGTTTAAATAATGATAATTCAGCTTAAGAATACAACCTGTTACATCTTTCACCAAGAAAACAGATACCTAATTCATAAAGTTCTGTTAGAAGTTAACCATTATTTGAAGTCTTGAACACATACAATATGTGTTTAATGTTATAAACACACACAAAAAGTGTATCATCAAGAGGTTTACTAATGACACTACCATCATCAATGTAAACATATGTGAAATTAATCTGAGAGAAGCAAAATTTTTTCTATGAAAAGTAATGGTCAACTTGCAAGTTAAATGGGATGGTGAATTTATTGTGGCATATAACATGTTCACCAAACAATTATCACTTTACAGTTTTTACATATTTGTTCTGATGGATCCAAATAAATGTCACAATTTGTAAAGCATGAATTCTTGATGTCTTCCATGTTTCTTTCAAGAAAAAAAATTAAATCACACATGGAAACTTATAAAATGCCAATATTTTATTTAGCATGAATACAGCCACTGAAGACGGCAGCCTTAGTTCACACTCTGTCCACAAAAAGTATCGTTATTATAAATACTTCTCTGTTGAAGGAATGACAATTCAGTATAAGAGCACATTCTGTTACATCTTCCACTGAGTAAACAAATGCTTAACTATATATTCATAAAGTTCTGGCTAAGAGTTAACTATTATTAACAGTTGGAGGTAATGTTAGGTTCCTGTTATTTTTTATAAATTGAACAATAATGTACTTGGAAACTGACAAAAAAAAATTGAATAAAAGTTAAGGAGCCAGCTCAGACTAAAAATAAACCTGTTTCTTTTTACTTAATAGTAGTATGATTGAGGCTCTTCAAAGAACTAGCTTAGATTAAAATATAAGACAAAATTATTTCTTTTCAATAAATAGGGGCAAGATTGAGGCTCTTCATGGAACCAGTTTTTAATTAAAAAGGGCATAATTGGGTTTTTTTAAAGAACAAATTTTGATAAAAAAACTTATTTTCACAAGGTAGGGGTGTGCTTTAAGATACTCAAGGAAACAGTTTAAACTCCATATATAAATTGGGGGAAGGGATTAGTTGCTGTCAGATCACAGACCAAACGTGGGCAGAGTGTGAAACTGGTTGGTTCTTACTCACTGGATTGATGGTGGGATAGCATAGAATGGCATATTAGAAAATTTGGTTATGTTTAGAAGAAACAAGTGCACAACTGACAACACTAGGTGGTATCCTGCATTGGAGAATATATCCATAAGGCTACATAAAAATCTAATTAAATTTTCTACCAATATATATTTTAGCTTTAGCATGTCCTTTATAATGTGGATTCTTAAACATAAAGTTCCATAGAGCTGGCTACAGCAAAACTATAGCAATAGTAAATGAAATAATTTTGGCATTACAGTCTATGACAAGAAGGCAGCTGCTCTAATCACATAAAGTACAGCAAACTGTGGTCCACCTGGTAAAATAAGCCAGTTTAAAAGGCTAGAAACTGGAGAGGCAGACACTATAAACAATTTTTTAAAGAAAACAAATAATCCACAGGTTTTTTTTCTCTAAATATTTTTATATACACAATTATAAAGCAGATTAATTACATTAGCTTTTAACAGTTGCTGAAACTAAAGAATGACTAGAAGAAAGCATGGAATAATGAAATAAAAGTTTAAATTGAAAAGGAAGTTCAGTCACATGAAAATCAGAAAATAAACAGAAAGTGATGTAAAGTAAAAACCTGGGAAATAAACAGGATTTGAAAAGATTGAGATCTGAGATAACCAACAGAAAGTTTATTGATGTAGAGACTTGACACAATAATATAATGAAGTGTAGATTTGGGACAGTGGGCAGAAGGTATAATGAATAAAACCTTTGGACAATTAACAAAAATTAATATCTAGAGATTTGTGATAATGAACAAAAAGTTAATTACATGGGTACTTAATACAATGAATATAAAGTATGATGAAGTGAATATTTTGAACAATGAACAAAAAGTGTAATGAAGTGGAGATTTGGAACAATGAACAAAAAGTGTAATAAAGTGGAGATTTTGAACAATGAACAAAAAGTGTAATAAAGTGGAGATTTGGAACAATGAACAAAAAGTGTAATAAAGTGGAGATTTGGAACAATGAACAAAAAGTGTAATAAAGTGGAGATTTGGAACAATGAACAGAAAGTGTAATAAAGTGGAGATTTGGAACAATGAACAAAAAGTGTAATAAAGTGGAGATTTGGAACAATGAACAGAAAGCTTAAAATAAAGTGGAGACATAGGACAATGACAATAAATTGCAGTTAAATTAAACAATAAAAGAAAATATAGTAAAATATGCATGATCAAGAACTAAAACATATAATATAGGACAAAGAGTGTGAAGTGTAATAAAATGAGACTGGAACAAAACTGTATGTGGAAGAATGGGATAGAAGATATGCAACACCATTATATGAGGGCTTGAAGACTGAACAAAACAGTGTACTAATCAGATATATCTAATAAAGTATATAAATTTAATTAAATGATAGCTAGAAGAATAAACAGAGAACATAACCAAGTGCAATCAAATAATCACTGGAACAATAAACAGCCAATGTAATATCATGGAAGTATACGATAATTAACAATAAATGTAATCAACTGAAGGCTGGAAGAATAAACAGATAATGTATCTGGTGGAAGTATAAGACAATCAACAAGAAACTTAGTCAATTGGAGGCTGGAACAATAAACAGATAATGAATCTCGTGGATGCGTATTATAATAAACAAGAAACTTAGTTAAAGGGAGGCTGGAACAATAAACAGATAATGAAATCTTGTGGAATTATATGATAATAAACAATAAACTTAGTCAAAAGGAGGCTGGAACAATAAACGGATAATGAATTTTGTGGAAGTATATGATAATAAACAAGAAATTCAGTCAAAGGGAAGTTGAAACAATAAACAGATAACTCAGTTAAAGGGAAGCTGGAACAATAAAGAGATAATGAAATCTTGTGGAATTATATGATAATAGACAAGAAACTTAGTCAAAGGGAGGCTGGAACAATAAACGGATAATGATATTTGTTGAAATATACAATAATAAACAAGAAACTCAGTCAAAGGGAGGCTAGAACAATAAACAGATAACTCAGTTAAAGGGAAGCTGGAACAATAAACAGATAATGAATTTTGCTGAAATATATGATAATAAACAAGAAACTCAGTCAAAGGGAGGCTAGAACAATAAACAGATAATGAATTTTGTGGAAGTATATAATAACTGCAATCTAATGAAAAACTTTTTTCATAATGAACAAGTGTGGCCAAATAAGGACTGCAATAATGAACAAAGTGATTTTGTGAAAGTATATGTAATGATAAAGAAATGTAAATAAATAAAAGTTGGAACAAAGAGCACATAATGTAATCTACTGATAATCTGTAATAATGAACATGTGAGGTCAAATGGAGGTTGAAACAATGAACACTTAACTTAATCTAGTGAAAGTCTGTGATAAGGAACAAGCAGTGTAATCAAGCTGAGATCTCTGATTATGAAAATAAAATGGAGGTTGAAATAATGAACACATAACTTAATCTAGCAGAAGTCAGTGATAAGGAACATGAAATGTAATCAAGTTGAGATCTGTGATTATGAACTTGTAAGGCCAAATGCAGGCTGAGACACTGATAAAAAAAATTGTAATCAAATACAAAAAAAAACAATTTTTAAACTGTTTTTTAGTGCACTGATAGCGTGGCTAAGGAATACTTTTCTACAAGTAACAAATTTATCATGAACACAATCGACTACACTGCAGATTTACTGTACATAGAATTAAACATGCTTATATTAACCATACACTTCTGGCATTTGATCTACAAATTAGCTGGTAATACCTTTATAATATGTTTTACTGACAGTACAGATCATTCACATACTTGAAGTTTAACAAAAAATTGAACAAAAACAACATTAATAATAATCACCTCGTGTACAAGTACCAGGAGATATGTTTAAATACTACGAATGCACTAACACAACTTAATACTAAAAGATTATTAACTAATACTAGTATAACCAAAGAATGGAATAGCAGTTGATTTATGGTATCTGAATAATTTCCACAAATTAAAGAGTTTGTACATTAAGAATATATAAACACAAGCAAAGCACAAAGCTGAATTCCTTTCATTCACTAGTGTGTTGATTACCTCTTTTCTTAGTGTTAACCAAAGACCGAACTCGTGGATTACCCACTACAACATCTTATTAAGTTCACAACCATACAACTGTGTCAAATAAAATCATCTGCAATTATTTCTCAATATAAAAATTCCTTTTACGATTTTCAAAGAAACAAGATTACTAGTCATGAAGGCTAGTGCATAAGGAATATAACACCAGACAAAAATATATGTCTATATACATAGAGACAAATTGTTTGTAAATATCTGTTAAATATGCATTTCAACCCTTCATAACCATTTACTCAAATGAAGTTTTATTTTCTCCAAATCCTTTTCCTTTTCTTTAATTCCTCTGGTAGTGAAACTTAATGCTTGAATGCCATCCTCAATAAAATGAAATGCATAAAATTTTGTACTTATTAAGGGGGAAAAAATTACAACATTCCTCACTATTATGAACATGTAAAACTGACGTAAAAATTCACTCCAACATGACACCGATAAGTCGTCACATTTTTATTAGTTATATTTAGAATTACCGGAGAGCTGAAATATGAAATTTATAAACTTGAAGTAATCTATTAAAAAATGAATCTGATTATTTCCATAATTGAAACTGAATCTTTTGCATAAAAGTGAAAAAAAAATTTGGAAAAGACAAAGATAAAATTGGTCTTTGGGAATGGATTAAGAACTTAAGATTTTTAAAATTTTTTACAGTATGCAATGTCTAAGCAATTATTTGAACAAATAATTCACATTCCTCACTTCCTTTATTTTTTCTGTTCTCCCTATTCTATATAACCAGAAAAACTTCTGTTTTCAGAAGAACTTAATAACACCACTTGTTTTAGAATTAACTATAACTTGTTTTCATTACTTTCTCTGAAAATACTCTCATGATTAAAATAACAAACAAAAAACAGACTAGTTATTTCTTTCACAGGGCAAAAACATCAAGCTTATCGTAACTAATGCAAAATACCTAATTACTTAGATCCATTATGTTTATTATACCCCTTATACGTCATTACTTAATAAACTCAAGTATATGTATATTAAAAACACACACATGGGCAAATCTTTGATATTAAAATGGTGAACAACTTTTTAAGAATATATATACCTAATTCTTTAACTTCTCTATTTCCATTACACAACAATTTGTACAGAAACATTTCTCATGTAACCAACTAATGAGAAATAATGGCATATGTCACAACACAAATATTTTTTCTTATTCATTTCTTGTTGAACAGCAGTTATTCAAAAATAAGCTCAAAATCCTTCAAAATAAAGTAAAAAAAAAAGAACAGACTCCTTTTAAAAAGGACTTAAAACTGAAGTTATTACTTTTAAATGTAATGTAAAATAAAAGGTGAAAAAAATTTGCACCACCTTGTGGCTAACTCTTTATTTTTACTTTGTACCAATGGACACAAACTACAAACCCTCCCCCCTACCCAAGCAGTGGAACACAACAATATTACAATAACAACAAAAATCTTTTGCTCCTATCTACTGTTTTTTTACATAATTGGCACAGGGTTGTAACTCGTACTCCTGCTACACTCTTACATAGAAGAATTCAATTAAATGTTGAACAGAATTGTGTGAAAAACTTATCACACTCTTCTGGGTCATTCCAAATTGCAGAATCCAATTATCTTTGATATACCCTGTCAAATTCATTATAACATTAGTGACTAACTACACAGTTAAAAAAAATCACAGTTGATAGAACATTCAGTCATTTCTATGAATTGATCACTTTTCTTCACAGTTAATGCACATTCAGTAAAAAAAGAGCAATAAAAAAATAATGCAAGAAAAGGATATGAAAACCAAAAGCTATTGCTTTTCTTGAAGAAAAACTAAGATTTTAAAATGAAATACTGTAGGATTTGATCACACAAGTTTCCAAAACCTCAAAATCCAGAAAAATAAAAGTTATCTGCAAGACTGTAAAACAAGAGAAACTACCTTAGAAAAGGCATTTTATCTACAACATTAATAATAATAATAACATGAATCTTCAGTGTCATGCACCTAGTAAACAGTTATCTGGTATAAGCCCATCTTTCTCAAATAAACTAACTTATCCTTTAAATAAGTATAGCACCAATTCCTGCAGTAGCTTACGATTAGGCAGGTTTTTGTACATTTCTTTAGCCCAAACTTTTGGCAACAATAGAATGCACTGTTCAGTTCAAAATTTCTTCAACGTCACGACTCCTACTTTTGGGTCACTATATTTTTTACATGCTCATTAATCACTCACACAGGTATATAAATACTATTTTAATCCAGATCACAGGATTTTTATATTCACTGATGTCTTAGACACCATCATTTAGTGAACAAACAGAGGGTGGTGTCACCAATGTTTGAAACTAATGTGGTAGGATATACACTTTACCAGAATCTTTATCTTCTCTACAAAAACAAAAAGGAAGAGCTCAAGTATCAACACATACCAGTATATCCTTTTAACATATAATACACAGGTTGTGCACAGCTGATAGAACATTTAAGAGAGAGGGAAAAAAAAAAGATCTCTAAGTATTCAGTTTATTCAAATCATCATCTGAGGCACTCCAAAGGTGGTCCACTATGACCCGTTACTCTGGCAATATTTAGTTCTCATCCTGGTCTTCTAGGAGTTGTTTTCTACCTATAGCCTCTGCTTCTATTAAGCTTTGCCCTGCAGAATGATGAGCATAGCTACATATCACGTTCCTTTCACAGAAAGACTTTCCAATCACTGAACATGACCAGTGATCAGACTCCACCAGAAGAACCACTAGACTGGTCTTGATTGGTAGTTAGGTTGCAGTAACGAGGCAAAGGGCTCATTAAATCAAAGAATGATTTCATTCTCCTACCAGAATTAGACCTACTATCCAAACTCTTACTAGTGGTATTTCTGGTATTGGGTGACCTAGGCTGTGTAGTTGGAAAGGAGTTAGAGCCTCCCTCCACATATGTATAAAAGTTTCTGTGAATATCATCATTAACAGCTACACTAGCATTATTTGAATGTTTGACTAGAAAATTAGTGTCTGAAGTCCGCAACACTGGTGGAGTACTTGGTTTTGATAAGAGGCTCACAGAGTTAGACCGATATGAAAGAGGGTTCTCATCTTCTGGCACTATTCTGTTTGGAGGAGGCTTTATCCAGGTTCTAATGATTTCGTTGTCCTGACTGGGACCTTGTATGTGTATAGATTTGGAACTATTGTACTGAAATTCTTCGCCGTCAGGCAAAGTAATTATTGGGGGTAAACCTAGGTTAAAGTCCATTTGCACAGACTTCTGTCTAACATGTTGATTCTGCAGGGAAACAAGCTCTAGCTGTTGTCGTTGTTCTATGTTGTCAGGAGTATACAGCACCTGGAGAAAGTGATTAAAATATGAATGGCAAAAAATTCATATTTCTGCAATTTACATATAATACCTTTAAGTAAGTAAAAAAAAGGATTCTTTTTTAAACTTTTTTCCTTCTGTGGTTTGAAAACTACTTTATAGTATTATAAACTTTATTTCAATGAACCATATGTATAAAACTGAGTTGTTCAACAAATTCTTAAATTTATCAACACTTCCTGATCTTAGAAAAGATTATGTACTAGCCAGAGATTCTAAACAATTGTGTAAAACTTTTTCAACTAATTTTCCATAATGTCTCCATTGGACAATATATGCTTCTGGATTCAGCTTGTATATGTAGAACTTCATTAAATTTAATGAAGATTGTATTTTCAAATTCAAAGCTGTTGCACAACATAAAGTAACGAAATCTGCTGTGGCTTACATTCAATTCCTTTTAGGCAAGAACTCCTTTCAGTTTTTAGAAATCAGTCAACATTTTATATTAGAAAAGTATATAAACCAACAGTGTTTTAGGCTATGTGACAAACTGATATAGAGGTTTGTACTTTAATGACATTTATTGGATTTAATACCATCACCTGGATATTTTCCTATACTGTTTATATAATAACTATAGTAGCATCACCAAAATACTCTCTGCCACTGTTTCTAGGGCAACTGTAGTACCATCATCTGGATACACTCCTTCCTAAATTGTTTCTTTAATAACTATAGCATCATCATCCCGATGTTCTGATGCTATTTTTAAGGTAACTATAGTACCATCACCTGGATACAATTTGCTGTTCTTTTTGAGTAACTGCCACCAGCAATATTATTGTTTTATGAATGGACAATCTGATTTAAAAGTTAGAAAAAGTCTAGAAATAAATACTGCTGCTTGAGCTACACAAATAATTTGAATATCTTACTATAAGAATAATCATATGACACTCAGTAATTACTCTTCAAGAGGGTTATATTATTTTGTTCAAAGGATTTCAAGTCAGCATAACAGACTGTACACTCTCATCAACAAGTAGCTTATATACAAAAATGTTAATATCAATACAAGTAAACTAAAGCTTAAAAAAAAGGGAGAAAAATAGGGACTTATCACATTACTATTTAATAATAATTCAGACAGATTTCAAAATACCTGATGATTTTATCTCATCAAACTAGCTTAAAGTTTTAATATGTAATTTTATTATCATTCCAAACACAAAATCAAACTTATAAAAAAAACTGGTATAATGTGAAAATAATTAAGAATTTTGATTTAATCATAAGTACAGATGTTTTCAACAGCAGTATTAAGTAATAAAAACCACATCATTAGAATATTATACACTTATGGTCGAAATAAATAAAACTCTTCATAAAAATTAACAACTGCTTACATAATAGGAAATACAAGTTTCTAAGTCTTTAAGTTATTATGACAAAATTTGAAGTTGATTTGGCTTTCTAATGAGGCAGTTGTGATGAAAAGTTTACAGTTTAAGCACTTTTCACACGATCAATAAATAAATAATTTCAGCAATAAATATGGTACTGACATACATGCAAATGAGCCAAACACTTACTGGGGAATGTGGTGCATGGGTGTGTACTGGGGAATGTGGTGCATGGGTGTGAGTATGTTGTGACTGAGACAGATGCTGCAGAGGAGTTACTTGTAGAAGGCTTTGAGGTTCCGAAGGGTTTGGAGGTCTGCCCCATCTTTCATGCCATGACCATGCCCCCATCTTGTAGTGACTGACGATGCACATGATAAGTCCCAGCATTAACACTATGGCTATGACAATGATGACAATATGTAGACCAGACACTAGAAGAAATACATTGAAACAGTCAGTATGAGCAGATACTGCAGCAATCAATAATAAAAGATTTATAGCAGTGTTGAACAATAATAAATCTGCCAAAGAAACAACTAACTAAAAGCCTATGAAAAGTTAGTGACAGAAGAATATTTGTGCAATTTGAAACACTAATCCGAGAGACATTTACTAGTATCTTGAAACATCTGAAACTAATTTATTAATAAAGTAGAACCAATTAACAACAGCTAGTTTGTTTTTCTAGAATTTCGTGCAAATCTACTCCATGGCACCTGCACTAGCCGATCCTAATTTTGAAGTGACAGATTACATCTGAGAGAAGGCAGCTAGTGAGCACCACTAACTTTTGGACTACTTTAATCAAATAATGGGATTTGACTGTCACTCTTTATAATGTACCCATAACCCCAAAGTGCAGAGACATTTTTTTTTGTTAAGGTAATGTGGTGTATTCCACAAAACTTCAAATCCACAGTCCAGGACACTAGCCACTGGGCCATGCTCGGCCCAAGTTAACTCCACATATTAAAACTGATGTAAGATCTTCATTTGTGATGTTAAGGAGAACATCTGGCTGTACACAATACTCACTGTTAATAATCTATGAACATTTATCAAACTAATATCTGATGTTCCACACTTCATGAATAAACATTTCTTTATAATCTGAGCAGTTTTTAAATAAATACCAAATTATAAAAAAGAACAAAACAACATAAGATGATTAACACAAAGTCTGATAATTTCATTCTAACAAGTTCAAACGTTTCTTTATAAAACTCTGCATCTTGCTCACTTAGTCAGAATCTCATGTATATATTTATAGGGTAGTTAGCATTTATGTCAACATGAGAAATAGGTAGTAGTATCTTTAAAAATGCATAAGCACACTTTGATATGAGATTACAACATTCACCACCCTAATATAGTGCCATTACAAAGAGTGACCTATTTTTTTATATTTTTGTACATATAGGTTATACGGTTATGGATGAAGTGAGAGTTCCATTTTATTTATTTATTTTTTGTCGGAAGTAGGAATATGAAAACATCTGGAGTTAGATGAGTTTAAAAGATCTCAGGTTTTATCTAAGTGAACAGAAGGTCAGAATCAGCATTTTATCGTTTTATATTTTGCTCCTAACACAAAATATTAACAACTGATTTTATTTACAAGTGTATAAGGCAGTAGCCTCCACTGGCTAAATAATTATCATAATCTTTAAGAAAAATATGAAATAATGTTCTCTATTACCATACACCATGGAACTGGAAAAACATACAAGGTTAAAGGGATAAATAAACATGGTTAAAAAGATGTGATAACCTGAGTGCTTGCATATGAAAAATAAAGATTTATGTTGCAAAAGTGCTCATTTTAGAGGACCTTAAAACTGTACTGATCACAGTTAATTTTATAATTTGGTGGCTAACTCAGCTGCTTATAAGGATGAAAATTATTTCAAAGATAACTTGCATGTAGGTTAAGTTATAAAACTATTTTTAGTGCTTACTACATTTTCAAACATGCAAAGTTCAATAGTACTATGAAATAATTACTTGCATCTACAAATTGTCTGTTTTCACACAATTCAATGTCAACAGTTAAACATCAATGTCTACTACAAGTAATAATTCATTCCACTAAAGCTGAGCAAATGAATTGATTACCTGTAAGCAATAATTACATCAATTAGTGTCTCATAAATTAATCACTTACAATTAATCTTACAAAAATAATCAACTAATAAAAATTATGGTTTCTGATTATTTACTGTTTTTTTATTATGTTTGTTTGTTGTTAAGTACAAAGATACCTAATTTTGAATTGCTGACTAGTTGGAAGGCAATTGACTGGCAGCACCCTCTGCCAACTCTGGGTACTTACGTGTTAAATAAAGTGCAAATTTACTGTTTGATGTTGTAAGAGCAGGTGCAGATTTAGGGAAGAAGGTCGAGAGAGTCTGTAAACTCTCCTAATCATTTTTTTCCTGAAATTGATAACTTTATTTTTTAATGTTGTATAAGTGGGTGTAAATCTAGGGAGTACAGACTCCTTCAATTTTTTTCAGGAATTAATAACTATTCTTTCATGTTGTATAAGTAGGTGCAGATCTTGGAGAGGGGGGTCTGGACTCCCATTTTTCAGGTATTAATGACAATTCTTTTATGTTGTATACGCAGGCGTGGATATAGGAGAGGGATCAAGATACCTTTCAGATATAATTTATACACTCCTATATTCATAGCTGTATGCCCCTACCTGCCCTCTGTTAAGAGTTCTCATGAGAAAGCTGTTTTTCGTATTTTTGATGTCTAAAACAAGTGAAAATGCAAATAGCATAACTGTTTAAGTGACAAATTTTGAAAATAATTTTAGTAAACAAGTATTCTGTTTACCAATGCTATAAATTTTGCCTTAATAACGTTATAGATAATTACAACTATTGCATTTCATTAAAAACGTTTGTTTCAAATCATTCACATTACTAGAAATAAAAAATAAGCTCTGAAATCATTGGATTATAACCTGGTTGAGCTAACCATTTACAGAATACAATAACATTATTTTAATATTGTCTTATTTCAGTTACTTTAGGACTATATGGTTGACACTGATTAATCAAAAATACCCTGTTACTATAGCGGAAGTCTCTTCTCTCATATACGAAATAATGAAAATTTGGATACAATATTACACAGCTAACTATTTTCTGAATAGACTTTCTAGTGTTGTTCTTATTCATTCACTAATGGTTTTCAAACTTTGTAAGATAAAGTCATAACTATAGAAAGTTTTATTTTTATTTTGTTTGACTTTAAATCTAGGCTACTTGAATAATATCAAAAAGTAATATGTTTCCTCTGTCTTTTCATAGTTATTCACCACTTGATAAAATTTTTTTGAGAGACAAATTTTAAAGTAAATTTTACATGTTAATTCCAACTATATTTCGACAATTTTAATTTTAAAATATTTTAGAATCGAGATTTATTTATGGTAATTCACAAAGTAAAATTCATACTTTGATCTCTGCACAGAATTGTGCTTGTAAACGAAACAATCCAATTGTCGATGTTTCTAGAATTTCATAAAGTATAGCTATATTTTTACTAAAAAACATATCCATTTCTTGAGTTTCAAATGTTTCCCCAATTTTGTTCAGGCCTTGATTGTAACTATGTTATGGTGCCATTTCAAGTGGTTTGATCATTTACTAATGAAATAAGTTTCAATGCAGATATGACGAAAGCTTAATATGATAGAGCAAGAATTCAAGGATCATGTAATGGCAGAATAAATATATAAATTTAAGAGTGCTTTATCTTATAGTTTCTGCAAATGTTCTTTTTACTTCCATTTGTTTCTGAATTATGAAAGTATTTGTGTGTTAAATTATATCTGAATGCTACAGCAATTTTCTTCAATGAGACAACATCAGATAAATTAAGATAAGATAGATAAACTTATACAACTTAGAGATGGATTGAATGGGTAACAAAGTAAAGTTTATTAGAACTTTAACAAATTAACAAATGTTCAATGTTTGGAGAAAGTTTTGTCATCATCAGGTACAAGTAGTTTACCTACACAAAGAAAAATACATACAGACTACAGTATGAAACAAAGATTACTTATGGCTTACTATACAGTGATTCGTTTGTCAAGTTGGAATTGTCCAGGTTATCTTAAAAATACTGTGGCAAAATATTCTTTTAAACAAAAATGTACAAATGGAATCCTTCAGAAGAGGTCTATTATATAAAACCAAGGGTACTTCGAAAATTATTAAAAAAAAACCCAATAAAAACAATATTAAAGATAAAAATGTGACATATCATTAGGACAATTAATATCATGTTAGAATAATGCAGTGGTTAAAAGTTATGAAGGTAGCTCACACCCCTTTGTTTTTTAATTATACAAGGGGAAGAATGTTGTAGAGATATGTACTATTCGATTAATCGCCCAGCTCTACACTCAACAAGTCTATAATATACTACAAAGGCAGTGGTGTCTTTACTGTGCAAATATAAACAGAAATCAATCTTGGCTATATATATGTGTAAGAATCATTATAAACCTTAGAAAGTCAAACTGATGAAACAAATCTCTCTTTCTACAAAGGAGCCTTCTTCTACATCCCAGTTCTTATGCATTTTTGTATAATAGTCAAGACATTTTCAGGAACTTAGTACATAATAACGTTTGGTAAAACTCTTATTCAAAACATTCTACATAAAAGATTTGTTAAAGACTAATAAATCAGTATTTTAACACTTTTAACTTCTGTTGTCATTGTTAAACTAATAGCCTATTTTCTAATAAGTTGTAATAAAGCCATTGTAATTTATGTTAACTTTTAATAACGTACAAAATTAATCTTTATCACACTATTTGTTATGAATTTTGTTCTCCAACTTTTATGACTATTAAATTGGTGTTAAGTAATTAGCAAGATGTCATTAGAACATAGAACATATGATTAGTAATTCACTTTAAATTATAAAATGATCAAAATAAGATAAGACCATCTTTAAAGCCTTTACTGTGAAGATGTTGCTGCTTAAGGATCGGACTGTCCACTGGGCGTGTATTGGTCATTGTAACGTTCTGTATTGAAATGTCGATCATGGCGATGAGCAACAAGTTCCAGTAACATTATGATTCAATGGAATATTACTAGAAGTTTATGAAGCGAAAATTTGGAATATACTCTATAACTTTTAACACATCAGTTACGTCTTTGATAAGACTTGTAGCACGTGAATTTTTGCCACAGGACCATGGCCTTCATTTTCCATACAATTTCATGCTGTTAACATACATATGAACAAACAACTTCATGTACCAGACTGATCAGCTGACCATCACATATAAACTCACACACTGAGTCACTCAAAGCGGAAGAGTAGCCCGATAAGAGACACCAGTCTGCCGGATCAATACATCTGTCTGGATACGAACGTGTTCAGATTCAGGAGAAACCAACGCGTCTTGTCTGGAGTTGCCAACAGTATAGCCAAGAAAAACACTACTACGCATGCGTAACGCTTTAAAAGAGCTACTCTTGTAAAACGTCATAGTCTCGCTGGCAACTCTGGAAGGAATATTGTTTTAGCATTCGCGCAAAGTTTGAAAACTACATTGTAAAAATTAGTTCTCTCCTTAAAAACAAACCCGAAATCTATTTCCATGGAAACCTAGTCCAGACTGCTTCAACAGTAAAATTTCAAGGCCTTCCCTATGATATAAAAATAACATGACAAACACACACACACACACAAACGACATTACAAACAATATTTGGAAACGAGTGAATCAGGTTAGAAGTCTGTCTGGAAAGGATACAGGTACATCACCCAAAAAATATAATCGAAATCTACAAATAGTATATACGGCCAGTAGTCGAGTATGTCTGCCCGGCATGGATTAACACAGCACAAATCAAAATCACAGACTTCTAAACATATTCACTTACTTCGGGAAAAACTTACGTAAACATGAATTATTAAGCTCACTTGATCGCTACATGATGGAAATGAGCCAAAATACCCCTTACCATTACATATTTACTATAAGTATAGTAATCAGCCACCTACTACTAGACTTACCAAACATACCATTTATGTAGTGTATACACTGTGTATTAAAAAGGGCATTTATGTAAATCCGTACTAGAGGCATTACAAAATTAATAAGCACTGGAGTATATGGGGCTGTTTGTGATATGTGAGACTGGTAACATACCAAAGCTACACAAGGGCTATCTGCGCTAGCCGTCCCTAATTTAGCAGTGAAAGACTAGAGGGAAAGCAGCTAGTCATCACCACCCACTGTCAACTCATGGGCTACTCTTTTACCAATGAATAGTGGGATTGACCGTCACATTATAACGCCCCATGGCTGAAAGGGCGAGCATGTTCGGTGTGACGGTGATTCGAACCCGCGACTCTCAGATTGCGAGTCGAGCGCCCTAACCAACTGGCCATGTCGGGCCAGTGCAAATGCTAAACGTTTAACATAAACTGACATGGCCTTGAGAGTGATAGGGGTTTTGTAATCATGCTAGTGACATTACATGAAAGCAACACACTAATTTATGGAATGTTCTATATTTAACAGTGCTACTACAATACCAGTGCAGGTGGGAGAAAGAGGTGGAAGCACCAAACGTGAGACCCTCCCAGAACCCGAAAAGGATCTAGATAAAGAGTTCACGCTTGTCCGAGACTGCAAAGTACTTCCAACTCAATACTAACAATGTGTATTTAACTTGAGTATGTAGATGCAATATTAATATAAACAAAGTATACCGATCTTCATGGCTTTTCGGCGAAACAAATGTCCAATGACATCGAAGGCATAATCAAATAAAATGTTATAAAAGTTATGATTTCCGAAAACTCTTGGAAGTTTCAACCATATTTTGTCTCTCTTCGCCAGAACTTTTCCGAACTGCAGATTGACAGCTGAAGTTATCTGTAGGAGATGTTTATATCATACAATATTACGCAAGTTTAAGTGTCGACATTATGTTAATGAGATCTGGACTTGATCCAATAATAAAGGAGCAGTCTAGAATATCAACACTATAAGCCACATAAGCCAAATATACGTGTGTTGTAATTGTGATATTGACTTAGTATAACCACCTGTAAGCTGTTTGAAATATCAACACTATAGGCTAGTTTCACACATGTCATATTATGAATAAGTTGACACACTACCACGATTTATAATCCCTAAGATATCAGCATTACAGAGCACACGTCACACGTTTCATTATATCAACAAGTTGACGTCAATATTTATCAATAGTCATAAGATATCAACAGTACATTTCAACTGTGTATTATAATCTATGAACAGGTTTAACGAAAACCGAAACTCGTAGCTCTTTAGCAACCTACCGTAAAATAAGTCCTGAAATTAAATTATAAAGGCCACTTGATTACGTTTGGATAAGGCCAACAAATGACTTAAAAACTGATATATTTTGTACAAAATACTGTCTTTAGCTTCCAACGTATGGAACATATAATACTAATATTACTATTATAAGTCGAAGTACCAGCATTTGTACAGGTAAAATTTTAAAAAGCATACTTGTCTCGTGCACATGTTTGGTAACACAGTGTAAAGTTAAGCACACAATGTTACTGTGCCTACGCAACTGGCGAAAAGCTTTTGTTTCTCCTTTCTCTTTTGTCTTAAAGAATTCTATTTCATGTGTCTTAAGTTCCTCATTGTTGGAACTCAAAGAAAGCACTGTTTCAATAAAGAACGCGTATCCGGCAAATTCTGATCAGTTTATATTGTGTTTTAGCACACTTGGAAAATGCCATTGTATTACACCATACCCTTTCTTACTCCCAGCACAGAAAGTGTGTCTTTAAAAATATCTGTTAACATAAATATATCACAGCTGATGAAAGACTAGCATTTAACAAAGTTACTATCCCACATGAACAACACTTCTTAAATGTTTTCTTCTAAAAGCATAACACGTGTTTGGTGGTAATGCTGTCACAAATACAAATGACTTTCTTATGTACAAGATATTTTGAATCACAGTAAAAAAAAAAAAAAAAGAAATTGATCAAATAAACAACAACAATAAAAAAAAGCTAAGGGTGAAATCACTCAATTTTTATGTGAAAAACAGACGGGAAACCATCAGCAATTAGCGAGTTTAACTGCAATATTGGTGATACTTTTCGTTTAATTATTTTTGTACGATTCATTTGTTATTAGAGACCCTGTGACTAATAATATGATCTAAAAGAAGCTTAGTAGATTATGAAACCCAATGGTATTTCTGAGTCAATAAAGATACCTATAACCTCCTCTGTTCAGTTGTTTAAATGATGAAGTAATTGCAGAGCACGTTTTGCGCCACAAAACCTTCTTGTATGTGTGCCCCCCCCCTAGTCAAATCTATTTCAACTACAAGCACCATTAACTGCACCCATGCATGTGACGAGATACTTTATTCCAGTTTCTATACAGTTCCGTTCGTTAGTTTCCTTCCGCAATTACCTAGACAAGTATGTCCTCAGATTACATAATGCTACATTTCATTCCTTAAGAAATTCTTTATAAAAAGTAAAGAGGAGTCGATATTTACTTCCGATTGCCCGCTATTGTCCTCACCACAACTGAAAGTGTATGTCTAAACACATACACACATCTCAGAACACGAGACAACACTACTGCCGCCAGGGTTTAACTTCTCAAGTATAACAGAGGATACCCGTTTCCTCTGTTATATGTAAAGAAAATGGAAATTTTCTAGACTTGTATAGAAACACGTTTTGACAGCTGCAAAGAATGGAATTCGGAAATATATGTTCGTTAGTAATGCAGTTCATATACGTAAAGTGTTCACTATACTCAAAACATTTCGAAGCATATTTTGGCAGTGAAGTTGGACACGTAAAGTGGAGAAGAATGAAATCGTGCTTCTGTCAATACATTACATCTCACACGTTAATTTTGTGTTCGTTTATTTCAGATATTCGCGCAAAGCTACACAAGCGCCGTCTGTGATAGCATTTCCTAATTTTGAAATATCAGGCTAAAGGGATAGCAATTAGTCAACAGTACCCACCACTGGCTCTTGTCTGACTGTTTGTTTTTGAATTTCGCGCAAAGCTACACGAGGACTATCTGCGCTAGCCGTCCCTAATTTAGCAGTGTGATACTAGAGGGAAGGCAGATAGTCATCACCATCCACCACCAACTCTTGGACTACTCTTTTACCAAAGAATAGTGGGATTGACCGTCACATTATAACGCGCTCACGGCTGAAAGAGCGAGCATGTTTGGCGGGACGGGGATTCGAACCCGCGACCCGCATATAGCGAGTCGAGATCCTTAATCACCTAGCCATGCCGGGCCTTTGTCTGACTGAATAGTGAAAGTTAATCATTACTCTTATTGTGCAATTTTCGGCAAAAGGGCGCAAACCATGAATCCTCGGATTCACATCCCGGTAAGTTAACAACTAGGCCACCCTCTCAGTTACGTTTATTGATAATATATTTCTAATGCAAGATCCTCATAAGTTTACATTCAAAACAGTACTCGTTTGTTAATTTTCATTATTTTTTTTGAATTTTGTGCAAAGCAACACGAGAGCTATCTATCCCAAAATTCGGAAAGTGGTGTTTTTTATATTTGTCGTTGTTGTTGTGGTGGTGGCGGTAACCACGTCAAGCTATCCACTAAACCGCGCTTGGCCCTCGTCATTTTTGTAGCATCCGTCGTGCAAAACTTGAGACTGCCAATACAGGAACACTTACATACTTGTAAGCTATGTTGGTCTACAGAAGAAAATTATTTCTGCATTTTGTAAGTAATACTTTCTTACACTTTTCGTTATAGCTACTTTCATTAACTCTACTGTTTGTTTTTCGTTTGTAGTTAAGCACAAAGCTACACTATGAGCTATCTGTGCTCTGTCCACCACAGATATCGAAACCCGGATTCTTGCGTTGCAACTTCGCAGACATATCGCCACTGGGGGTCTAAATTTTAATGATTAAATATTTTAGATACATGTTTTTAACTGTAATAAACTTATGAAATATATTTTGCGCTGTTGGTTTTGTATATGAATTTAAGAAGAATATTCTAAGTCTTCTGAGCTGGCCACAAATGATGACTGAATTCATCCCGAACATAAAGTGTGCGTTTTAGTTTTAGGGCGTGTTATGTACCAATGTTATTATGTATTTCTGTTAGTTTGTTATACGGGACTTTTTGAATTAACGTTCTAAAATTATTTCTGATTAAAACTACAGTTCATACGCATTTTTCTTTTTATTTCGCGTCCTTACACCTGCAGGCTAACAGACACATTCACCGTATATAAAGTACAACGTTGTCGTAAATTATGACGCTTCGCACTAATATTCACCATATTTGTACGTTTGGTGTATTTTTTAATCATATATTAAAATCCAAAAAATTTAACAACTAATTTAATTTAACTTAAATATTACTGTTTTAAAGACAATATCTCCGAGATTTTTAGGTCTACTTACTAGAACACAAGTAATGAAATGCACTTTTAAAGATGCGAGTGATTTCGACTAGCACAATTAGGAAAGTGTTTCAGAAGATACAGTCAAGGCAATTTAAAAAACAACAACAACAACAAGCAAACAGCATGACCTTGAATGGTGTATATACTGTGTGGGCAGCCCATTGGCCTCTGGTCATGTATGGCCATTTCGCAAAAATGTGTGGCCAACTCGTAGAATCATCGATAGTGTGTTTTTTAGCTGGTCAGAGAAAAAGAATGCCAAAATCTCACCCTTTTGTAAATTTTGAAAAAGTATTTCTTTGTACTTTCGCGTTGTGTTTATAATTGACCTTGAATGTCATTACAATCCTGAAATAAATACATTTAGCGAAAATTTTGTGTTTTATTAATAGTGCGGTCATTTCTGTGATCGACTGGCCACATCCATGGCCAGGAAAAAAATTGGTTGCCGACAAATGGTGAATATGGAATTTGTTCGTACTATGTCCTCCGATAGGACAGCGGTAAGTCTACGAACGTACAACGCTAAAATCAGGGGTTCGATTCCCCTTGGTAGACACAGAAGATAATCCGTTGTGGCTTTGCTATAAAAAACACATACACACTCGGACTATGTTTTTGTGTATGCTTTAAACTTGGTTCGACTCGGAAAGTGAATAGAACGGCCATAAAAGATCGTATATTTTAGTAGTAACAGTAATATGAAAAACAAGAGTTCGAATTACTAATAAGGAGATTAACGAAAATTTAATAAGATGAAGAGATGGGTACTAAATGTTGGTAAAACAATTCCTCCGTTGCCTGATTAGAATTCTCATACGACGAAATGTGCATGAGGAGTCTGGAGTAACGGCTACGTGTCAATAACTTGAGTTAGACAAGGCAATTTTTTTCCCATCTTCAGTAAACCTGAAGTGTTTTTATGATGTCTTGTTATTTCACGTGTACACTCATAAATAAATATGCAGATTACATTTTATTATTTAACAAAACACTTTACTGCACCTTTGTACTAGTTCGAGAACTAAATGTAGAAAACGTTTATTTCTCAGGTAAACTGTGAACAGAAAATCTTATATTATTTATACTATTTATATTATACGCTACCACTAAGATACATACTGAGCAGATGGACTCTTTATATAGAAGGTCCGTAAACGTAACAGTACTTGCTAAAATGCATTGTATAATCAAACAGTCCAGCAGCCACAGTTCCGTTGGTGATTGTATTCTTCTGAATATCTTGTTTGTTTCTTTGCCATCTTTTCTAAACTATCAACAAAATCATCTGAGACAAATTCAGTACCTTCCAAAGAATTATAAAGCCCCCACGGCTAAAAGAGGGCGAGCATGTTTGGTGTGACGGGGATTCGAACCCGCGACCCCAAGATTGCAAGTCGAGCGCCCTAACCACCTGGCCATGCCGGGCCTAAATAGAATGCAGGATTTTATAAAGGGCACGATTTAAATTGAACTTAACAAAATAAAAATCACAAATTAAAGCATTTCATTTTTTTTCCACTGAAATGTCAAATAAAAATATCAAAAGGAAAGCAACATTCACACATCACGATATAGAAAACAGAACTGACATAGCCGTCACGGGGCCCGTCTTATCTTTAAGCATAATACACTATTTGATGTTAAGTGTCAGAACATCATCCTCTATTCTTTAAACTGACACATAACATTTCGGGATAAAACACGTTGAACCGTCTACGTATAAAGAATCCTTTATTTCTTTAATAGAGGCGCAAGCTGTCAGTGTTTTACGGAACCCTACTGGTCTGAAATGCTTACCTAATGTTATAATATACCTAAGTAAAAATAAGCCTTTTCCGCGGAAAAATTTGTACGAATGAACAGCTGTGGGTCGCTCTTTTTCATTGTGTGTATACACGACAAAAGAACACGCATACATTTAACATACAGAGACCTTCACGAGACGCACAAACTCTGGTTAGAGACTTGAATCCATAATTTATTAATATTTCAGCACACGCACACAATTTTGACAATTACAATACCATATACAGTCAAATATTTCGAACAGCAAAATAAATGCGAATAGCAGTGCTAAATTACCTTCATCGAGTGACAAAACAATGTAATATACCTTATACTTCGCACACTTCACTTTCAAGGGTGAATATCTAGTTTTAATGTGAAAACACGTGTGAAAAAAAAAGCATGTGTAATATCTTTATTTACATAAACACGTAATACTTTACGAAAATCCCCCTGATGGTTTATATTTGTAAGTAAAATTTTATAGGAGACAGAGTGAAATTCAAAAAATGTCGCTTATATAGTAATAACAAAAAAGGTTACAATTCATTGGATTTTCTCAATATCTTTAAACTCTAACAATCGGTATCATTAATCCTGAAACATATTTCCCCCATACTGGCAAGCACCTATACGAACACATTTTTTTCAATGATATTTTAAACTCTGATAATTTAGTGGTGTAGAATCATAATTTATAGAAACAAAATCTAATTTGTTTTTAATTTCGCGCAAAGCTACTTGAAGGTTGTCCCTAATTTTGAAGTGATAGTCTAAAGGAAAGGAAGCTAGTTAACGTTATTCAGATGCAATTATTGGGCTACTTTTTACCAACAAATAGTGGGATTGACCTTCACTTTATCACGCTCCAACGGCTGAAAGGGCGAGCATGTTCGTGTATGGGATTCGGACGCGCGACCATCAGATTACGAGTCGAGTGTCCTAACCATCAAGGCATGCCAGGCCAAAAGTAAACTACAGAACACAATTAATGAACAAGGCAAATACGTAAAGACATACAAAATTTTGAATGAAAAATAAATACTAGTACATCAGTCCCAACACACTTTCTAACTAACATCACATGTAAGTAAGTCCCTTACAAAATTCCAGCCTCACCACAAACCATACGCTCTTCACATTCCTCTCATTAAATTTTTCCTAACGTTCATGCATGGGTTCTCAAAGTTTACATATTACGGTTGAAAAAAAAAAAAACGATTCAACTCAGACTTATTGCTAGACTTGGTTTCAAAATGAAAACTTCTTCCAGAGTAAAGATCAACTATCGACACTCTTTCGCTCATGTCTCATATACAAATACACGTGTATCGATTATAAGGTCATATATAGGCTAAACTAAGCACCATTTGAAAACTACAGTGTACGAGCACTTACGAGTATTGAGTAAAACTGGATGGGCTCTACCTAGTAAAATTCTGTCACTTAGTAGGACGACCATATGAAGAAACCACAAGTCATATCAATCAACAAATTTACCATCATTACAACTGGGTCTACAGACCTTGAACTTACCATTAAATACTTTTGAAACACCACCCTGATCTAAAACTGAACGGACATTCTTCCAATTAAAACCGTTTTAATATAATGATATCAACCATCAATCTGTAATTCATGTATCCTAAATTGTAACTGATGTATTAGTATTTATTATTCATATAGTATTTACTATATATAAACACATTTGCCCTATCGCTTACTAACTGTAATGTACTGGTTGAATTCTTTGGTTTACTTCGTAGTTTATACGTGTTAGTTTTACTGCTCACTCTTTCTCAATGTTTTCTATGTTCATGTCTTTGAATATCATTAAATCTTGACCTTATTTGTACTTATATAACAATACATCTTGCATTCAGAATTGCCTGATACGTTGGATGAATCGTGTAAATAAAACGGTAAATATTTTTCAGCAATTACAAGTTTAAGCTGTGTTTTCAGTCAGTTCTCGTCCGTGACGTCAGTCTTGAGCCGTGTCTTCAATAAACATGTATCAGACACCAAGGTTAAGATTCGTCCCCAGTCTGTGTCAGCGTCGTCATTCATAAGCCGTGTCTGCAGAGTCTTAGGATACTCCATAGACAGCAGGCTAACCTAGAATAAACAACTCTGTTATGAGTGTAATTATTTTCACACGAACTGAAAACAGTGATCAAGTCTCGTCATAATTTTTCTTCAACATTGCTGAAGATTCAGGTTGGCGTCAAATATTACGGTCTTTTAGGTGTTGCGCAATAAGGTTTAGTGAGTTCGTTGACGAACATTACCGATGATGCAATTAACTACATAATAACAATTAATGACAAATGTAACACAAAAAATAAATTAAGTATTTGTGCAACTTGACTAATTTTTTTGAGAGGAAAATTACATATCCAGCTCTGCCCTTGGTGAAAGTCTACCATTAAAAGTAAACTCTCAGTCCACAATGTGCTTTCTTTTCGAAGCTCTTGTAATGTACTTTAAATGTCTTATCTTAAAAGTTTTGCAGGTTTATTTAAGGAGACTGCACTCCTCCGTGTTTTTTCTCTTACATACGCGGAAAATATGCAAAAAAAAAAAAAAATTTAAAAATAAGAGCAAAATCTCCGTGAGGATTTTCAAAAACGTTCATTCTCCAAGAATATTGTTGTATGACAGGGGAAGTGGATCGTAAGTGAGGAGGTGTAGCAGTTGGGTCGAAAAACTTAGCAGAAATGGCAAAGCAGTTGCGTCATTTCTTGTTCAAAGCAGCCCATTTCACAGTAGAGATGTGGTCAAGATTTCTACTGTCTGAATTTGGTTATACTTAATGTATTAAATTTAATGATAATCTTGAATTTTGCTTCTACGGAAAGCTATATTCTACATTAAGAAGTAAGAAATATTCTAAAGAAAATTTTGATCATGAAATACTTCTCTAATTCAGGCTTCAGCGATTATTTTAACCATAGTATTAACCGGGAGTTAAATGGCGTGAATCAGAAAAGAACAGGAAACCTAAACAGCATCAATATCTTTATATTCCGCATTGTAGCTGGATATTTCATTTACAGTCTTTGATATATAAAATTTTGTTGTTCAATATATGGGAAGTTTAGTACGAATTTAATTTGCTCTTGGACTACTAAGTTAGCATGCGAAGTTTGGTCTGGACCGGTTTAGGAGGAGATGCGTCCACAGACAGACAGAAAGGTTTCCTTGATATTAGATACTTACCGCAACGGTATAGTTTAATATGTAAAGCGCATGTGTGAAGAACGCTTGTACCCAGATTTTTACACTCGCTTCCAAGGAGAATATGTTATAATATGTCTACCACACTATATCTTCTATATTCAGTGACGACGAGGCCTTTCGTCCAATACCAAGGATCATCAAGCCAGATGGGATACGACAGTTATAGTAATGGTAGACATATTATATTATCCTTGGATTTCATTCATGGGTTCTAAGAATGTAACAGTAAACATTTTCAAATTGGTTAGTTAATGCTGGTTTAATAAAAATTGCGTATTGAGCATTTCGTTCATTTATTACGAGGGTCCATTTTCTCAGGTTAAGAAATAACTAACTGAATATTGAAGTGCTGCTGTTGTGTACATTTCGGTGTGTCGAAAGAACAACATCAACAAAAAATCCAAACAAACAGGATATTTTTCAGCGTAAAACATGAGAAACTGGTGTGATGAACGGGACAGCTCTAACCAAACTGATGTGATAAATACTGCAGGACAGCTCTGACCAGACTGAAGTGATCAACACTGCGGGACAGCTCTGTTCAGACAGATATGTTCGACACTGCGGGACAGCTCTGATCAGACAGATATGTTCGACACTGCAGGACAGCTTTGACCAGACAGATATGATCAACACTGCGGGACAGCTCTGACCAGACAGATATGTTCGACATTGCGGGACAGCTCTGATCAGACAGATATGTTCGACACTGCAGGACAGCTTTGACCAGACAGATATGATCAACACTGCGGGACAGCTCTGACCAGCCAGATATGAGCAACAATGTGGGACAGCTCTGATGAAATTGATGTGATCAACACTGCAGGACAGCTCTGATCTGACAGAAAACGATAGCAATAAAAGAAGTTATTAAAATGGAATAATATTTTCTCACCAAGTTGGTATATAAGCTTTGTTTGAAGGAAAATTCTCAATCAAACCTTACGCATTAGTATAATAATCTTTAGGAGATACCCACGAATCAAATATACTTCATTAATGCAGGTAGATTAAAAATAAAAACTATTTTATGACATTTCATCTATTATAAGTGAGTCATAAGATGTCCTAAAAACGTGCCCACTCAAAGATGCGATTTGTAAGTACTTATGCACTACTATTCAATACTGTTTCCAGAATTGCAGCTCACGACGTCAAAAAAGGCGGAGAAACGGAAAGATTACAGCGCATCTGGGCCAATCCGTGTTGTCTGAATGCGAGTGTTGGTGACGTAATAAACTGAAGGACACTCATGATTAATCCGCCGGAGATAATGCGGTACTTTCATAACACTGGTCCGGAAGCATTTTCCAAGTAACTCTGAACGTAAAAACACACGTGACAACATACACTGGTTTCTACTAACACAGCTATGAAAACAGGTCTTAGTTAGATGTTTATTCATTGGATCATTTCGGGCACGTTACCAAGTCTATTTTTAAGAAAGTTGTCTGTCTCAAGTTCCTAACTACAAAATAATAAAAATAAAAACTTATGAAAAAAGTTCAGAATTTTTAATGAGAGTTGATGTTATCCTGGTATCGAAATTAACTGACGTTTCGAAACAACGCGGCTTGAAGAAGAAAAAGAGTCCGTTATATCTGTAGCATATATAGTTTCTACGTTTACTTTTGCTGGAGAAAGAAGTCAAACTACCACACCAGCATACCAAGAAACGAGCTGGTTAAATCAATGAAATAATAATTAATAATATGTGATGTTAAAATAAATAATTAATATAGTGTTAAATACTCCCTATCCTAACACCACCTTAAAGTCCAATTCGCTCTATAACAGTTGTTTTTAATAATCAGTTAGCCAATCCAGTGTCTCATCCACTACTCTGTTGTATCCCATCCGGCCTGAAGAGACTAGGTATTAGGCTATTAGATATAGCAGATATAATGTGGTTGACATGTAATTATACAATCTTATTATTAATTACTTATGTAGTCCTCTACCGTTCACCCTGTGGTCACTCTTGACCAGCTACGGTTTGGTTTTGAATTTCGCGCAAAGTTACACGAGGGCTATCTGCGCTAGCCGTCCCTAATTTAGCAGTGTAAGACTAGAGGGAAGCCAGCTAGTCATTACCATCCACCACCAACTCTTGGGCTACTCTTTTACCAACGAATAGTGGGATTGACCGTCACATTATAACGCCTCCACGGCTGAAAGGGAAGCATGTTTGGTGTGACAGGGATTCGAGCCCGCGACCCTCAGATTGCGAGTCGAGCGCCCTAACCACCTGGCCACGCCGGGCCGACCAGGTACGGGATCAGCTTAGTCTTTACTTCTCGATATTGAACATGTTAATTCAAGGAAATAATACCTAATAAATTATGTTATCAACATAAATGAATAATATAATGTTAAAAAATCCTTCTGAGTTGTGACGTAAACAACGCTGATGATAAATTACATGTCATCAATTTATTTCAGTTCACACTGAAACAGTTGTTGTCAAGCGATTTTTTTTTTTTTGCTAATATAAATAACATCTCAACCACAACTCTGTCTGTCGTGTCCCAGCTGGCCTGAATAGCCCTCTTATTGGGCGAAAGGTCTTATCGCAACTGGATATGTAGAATATATAGTGTGGTTGATATAGTATTACAACTCTTCTTAAATTCTTAATGATAATTTATAGTTAATCACTTGATTGCTGAATTTCCGCGCAAAGCTATTCGAGGGTTGTCTAAAATAGCCGTCGCTAATTTTGAAATGATAGACAAGAGGAAAGGCAGCTTAGGCTAGTCAACCCCACCTACACCCAACTCTTGGGGTACTGTTTACCAACGAATAGAGGGATTGACTTTAACATAACACTTCTATGTCTGAAAGAGCGAATAGGCTTGGTGGCAGGTTTCGATCTCAACGATTGCGAGTCGAGAGCCCTAACCACTAGGTTTCATGTGATTAGTCAAAAAACAGTAAAACATTTAGTAAACGCTTTTATTTTGAAGAAAACAGTTAAAATAAGAAAATAATTTCGTGAAATTAAGATTTAATAATAACCGATTACCAATTCGTTAATTTGAAGATGACCTAAAACTAACCACTTGAGAAACTCTGCACTCTCTCTCACACACACACACACACACACACACAAACATGTTGTCAAATTAAAATCGACCTATCAGTAGAGACAGATACAGTATACAAACTAAGACAGCTCAATTTACATGGCTAGCATAGGATAAAAAAAGGGGGAGGAGGTCAACTGTCATAGTCCATCTAATTCAACTGGACGTCTACCGTTACTGTATACTTTTGAACAAGTCACGAAGGTTATGGTACACAAACAAGATACAAATGGTCCGCGGGATAAACAATCTTGTCCAACAAACCTATGCAGTACTATTAAACACAATACCTTATATTTCACCCATATAGTACTATTAAACACAATACCTTATATTTCACCTATACAGTACTATAAAACATAACGTTCTATTTCACCTATATAGTACTATTAAACATAATACTTTATATTTCACCTATACAGTACTATAAAAACATAATGTTCTATTTCACCTATATAGTACTATTAAACACAATACATTATATTTCACCTATATAGTACTATTAAACACAATACCTTATATTTCACCTATATAGTACTATTAAACACAATACCTTATATTTCACATATACGGTACTATAAAAACATAACGTTCTATTTCACCTATATAGTACTATTAAACACAATACCTTATATTTCACCTATACATTACTATAAAAACAA
>NW_013666426.1:326266-326855 GCF_000517525.1 Limulus polyphemus
CACCTATATAGTACTATTAAACACAATACCTTATATTTCACCTATATAGTACTATTAAACACAATACCTTATATTTCTCCTATACAGTACTATAGAACACAATACCTTATATTTCTCCTATACAGTACTATAGAACTCAATACCTTATATTTCACCTATATAGTACTATTAAACACAATACCTTATATTTCACCTATATAGTACTATTAAACACAATACCTTATATTTCACCTATACAATACTATTAAACACAGTACCTTTTTATTTCACCTATATAGTACTATTAAACACAATACCTTATATTTCACCTATATAGTACTATTAAACACAATACCTTATATTTCACCTATATAGTACTATTAAACACAATACCTTATATTTCTCCTATACAGTACTATAGAACACAATACCTTATATTTCACCTATATAGTACTATTAAACACAATACCTTATATTTCACCTATATAGTACTATTAAACACAATACCTTATATTTCTCCTATACAGTACTATAGAACACAATACCTTATATTTCACCTATATAGTACTATTAAACACAATACCTTATATTTCACCTATACAGTACTATA
>NW_013666426.1:326986-354980 GCF_000517525.1 Limulus polyphemus
AGTACTATTAAACACAATACCTTATATTTCACCTATACATTACTATAAAAACAACGTTCTATTTCACCTATATAGTACTATTAAACACAATACCTTATATTTTACCTATGTAGTACTATTAAACACAATACCTTATATTTCACCTATATAGTACTATTAAACACAATACCTTATATTTCACCTATATAGTACTATTAAAACACAATACCTTATATTTCTCTTATACAGTACTATAGAACACAATACCTTATATTTCACCTATATAGTACTATAGAACACAATACCTTATATTTCACCTATATAGTACTATTAAACACAATACCTTATATTTCACCTATACAGTACTATTAAACACAGTACCTTTTATTTCACCTATATAGTACTATTAAACACAATACCTTATATTTCACCTATATAGTACTATTAAACACAATACCTTATATTTCACCTATATAGTACTATTAAACACAATACCTTATATTTCACCTATATAGTACTATTAGAACACAATACCTTATATTTCACCTATACAGTACTATAGAACACAATACCTTATATTTCACCTATATAGTACTATTAAACACAATACCTTATATTTCACCTATACAGTACTATAAAAGATAATTACTTTCTATTTCACCAGGCAAGGGTTTCATCCGCTTTTCCAATCATACAGAACATCAAATACACGGAGCTAATAAGTGGATGTACATACACACATGCTTAAAAGAAAAAAGATGGAGGGAGATGAGGAAGTAAGCAGACAAGGTGTAATATAAATATAATACACGTAATTCATCTTCTAAGAAAGACACCTTCCAAAAATCATATCCATGCAATATCATACGTACATTTGGATATAGATAATAATATATATTTTCACATATACGACTCTCTCTGCATCTCATCGAAGCAATGCAAATGTAGTACTCATTTTGCAATCTGCCTGTCTGTTTCTATTCATCGCAGGAATTAAATTGACTTATTCCTCGAACTGCAACTGGAGAGAAGGTAGACGCAAGCGTGTCACCAGGAGTACTCATTCAGCCAAGAAACGGGCGGAAACGCCTTTTGTTACTCGACAAGCACAGTATTAATCCTTCCAAGACTACATATGTAAGGCATGAAAAAAAATCCTCTTAATGCGGTGTGGTTTCTCAAGGAGAAAGTACTCAATCTGTGGGAGATTAGTTGTGCTTTTTATACACAAGATGATTTAGGCAGTTGAAGCTATTATGTTGCTGATGTAAAGTGAAAGATTCTTTGAAAAAGAGTTCAGTTGGGCAAAGAAAATGCCATTTCTCATACGTTAGTGTGTGACCGTATGAACCACAATAACCACAGTCTATATTTTGTATCAACGGTTTATATTTTTCAAATAGAAATAAATCTCAAAGATACTCTAAGCCGTCTATACAGGTGAGAATAAAATCTTTTTTTTTTAAAGATTAGGGCTAACAAAGCATACGGAAATATCCTTAACGTAACTCCTTAGTAAATCTTAAACACAGTCATATCCACTTAAACAGGTAAGAAGGTTTTGATAGTTAGAGATAATAAAACATAGAAATGCTCTTTAAAATTAGAAATTTGCTATTATATACAAGAAGTCCGTAAATTATGCTAAAATACCAATTTCTGTAGGAATTGAATCACGTGTCTAGATGCAATGATATCTTATGCATGCTGCAATATATTTCCGTTGCACAAATGGGTATCTAGGAATCACTGTAGCAGGTATTAAAAGTTCATGTCACTGAAACACAATTAAAATTTTTTTATTAAAACATTTTCATGACTCTTGGACACGCACACATTGTCTTTCCTATACGTAGGAACTTACCCTTTCGCTGTTTTTATTGCTATCACTCTGTTCTATAAATATGTTGATTGAGGAAGAATGTGAATGTTCATAAACTTAATGGTCACGGTCGGAGCAAATAATATGTTAACATTTGCAGATTTTGTGAACAAACAGAACAGTAATACATGGACGGTTGATACAGTAAAACATCAGAAGACTTCAGTTTTAACTCGCCTCTGGTTTGGGATGGTTCTATCATTGGATGGCTGATATAATAAACACAAAAGACATCAATGCTAACTTGTGTCTTGAATTTAGGATAACACTGTCGTTTAGTTGGCTGATACAGTATAGTATCAGAAGACATTAGTCTTAACTTGTCTTATCGAGTTCGGATGGTTTTGTCATTGGATGGCTGATAGAGTAAATACAAGAGACATCAATGCTAACTTGTGTCTTGAATTTAGTATAACACTGTCGTTTAGATGGCTGATACAGTATAGCATCAGAAGACATTAGTCTTGACTTGTCTCATTGAGTTGAGGGCCCGGCATGGCCAGGTGGTTAGGGCACTCGACTCGTAATCTGCGGGTCGCGGGTTCGAATCCTCGTCACACCAAACATGCTCGCCCTTTCAGCCATGGGGTGTTATAATGTGACGGTCAATCCCACTATTCGTTGGTATAAGAGTAGCCCAAGAGTTGGCGGTGGGTGGTGATGACTAGCTGCCTTCCATCTAGTCTTACACTGCTAAATTAGGGACGGCTAGCGCAAATAGCCCTCGTGTAGCTTTGCGCGAAATCCATAACAAACAAACAAACACTGAGTTGAGATAATCCTTTCGCTGATGCAGTGATGTATGTTTATCTTGGATCCGTTATAAACTAAGCCTATTTCTTTATAAGTTGTTACTATATTTATACTGGAAATGACATCAATTTACGAAAGAGCAAACAAGTCAGTGCTTTCAAAACTTTTAAATGTTAATGTCAAATAACTCAATGTTTTGAAAGAAATTAAACCAAGAAATGTGAGAGTTGTGAAACGAAATCAAATAAACAATTAAAATACAACGATTCATATTTACATAATCAAAAGTTTAATAAAACGTTCAATTGTGTAAATATGAATTGTTGTATTTTAATTATTTATTTGGGGTTTTAAGTATAAGTGCCGATCGTTCATACTTGTGAAACGAATGTCTGAAATCTTTGATATCCAGAATAACTACAAGCTGCTTTCTGACATTCGAAATTATTTCAACCCATTTTTTCATTTGCTTCTATTTCAATAGTATAGGTATAAGTAAAAACCTTGAGAACAGGATTGATTTGCGAATACATGTAGCATTCAAAAAAATCTAAATAGCGATTATTTTTGTTTCCAAGCTTCCTTGATTTTGATATGAAAACAACGATTACTTCAATGTACCATCATCTAAAGTCTGAAGATACCCATATGGTGTATTTGTAAACAAACTCTTCAAAACTATTTATTGTTCAAACATTTCCATGACTGTAATATATGAAGACCGATTACTCCAATGTACCATCACTTTAGGCCTGAAGATACCGATGGAGTCCATAGGATTTTTATACAGATTTTTCGAAACTACTTATGCAACACATTGCTTGTAGGCTCATAACTTTAGTGGTAAAAGACTCCAATAACAAGTAAGTTATACTTGCATTTTAAATAGAAAAGGAATGATTTCACTCAATTATTTTTGTCAATTCTTTACACAATGAGTATTGTGACAAGTAGGAACATTTAATTGTTTGTTTGTTTTGAATTTCGCGTAAAGCTACACGAGGGCTATCTGCGCTAGACGTCCCTAAATTAGCAGTGAGAGACTGGAGGGAAGGCAGCTAGTCATCACCGCCAACTCTTGGGCTATTCTTTTATCAACGAATAGTGGGATTGACCGTCACATTATAACGCCACCACGGCTGAAAGGGCGAGCATGTTTAGTGGGACGGAGAAGATTCGAACCAGCGACCCTCAGATTGCGAGTCGAGCGTCCTAACCACCTAACCATGCCGGGCCTACTTCGGTAGGGAACGGAATAAAAAGAAACCGATTATTTAAGGGTTAACGAAATGCCTACTGCAGGGCTGTGTAAAGTTTGTTGACTGTACCGTTAACAGTAAATACCTTATTGGCACAGCTGTTTTCGACATATGCCTAGTTTGTTGACTTTATTTTTAAAGCAAAATACCTGAACGAAACGCCTACTGCCGGCGTTTGTTGACCTTATCCTAAACAGCAGCGAATACCCTTTCGAAAAGTCTGCTTCCGGGGTATGATTAGTCTCACCTAACAAAATACCTTTACGTAACGCCTACTGCAGGCCTACGTAGAGTTTTTGACTTCAAAACAGTGAACTCTAACTAAACAGATGTTTCCAATGCATGCCTAGTTTGTTGACCTTACTGTTATTAACACGACATACCTTATCGAAACGCCAACTTGTCGTCATGCATGATGTTTTTGAGGTTTCTTTCAACAGTAAGCAACGACTGCTACGGACAAAAACACTTCCCAAAATATAAATGTGTTTTTTTTTTAAGTAAGTTCTTTTAAGCCAAAACATTTACTGATACTAGTTATACATGATTTTTTTTAAAAGGCGCATAGTTGTAGCATTTATTCAGCCATTTTGTAGAACAATGCAATTTATAACGATTTCTCTACAGAATTTAAGTAATGCATTAAAAGTTATGCGACATGGTTAATTGCATTTACTAGGAAATTCTCCCACTGTTGTTTCAAAACAACACCTAACACGGAAAGTGTCTGTCTTTGGCATACAACACTGATTGCGAAACAACAACAAAATTCATAAATACAAAAATATACATGTATCCTGTCTGGTTTTGAAAGAATAGAACCAGTTTCCTCGTTAAACACAAACTCACGTGACCAAGCTTCTTATTGAAGTTTAGAATACTGGAGGTACTTATTATACATTCAAGGCCTGTCCAGAATCTCGTTCAGCTCGATTAATATGCAAGAACCAGGGCCGAAGTCGTCACCTATTTTGTTGTGGTTTTGACTGATATTAAATACCTGACAGTGTAGTGGCAGTGCATGATCTTTTATGTATTATTACATAGCTCTGAGAAAATACATTAGTTCCAAGCAGCAGACCAGGTTTTTCATTTATATTTTAAAGGCAACTGAAAATTGGATCTACCATTTCACTTAGTCATTAAATATATTTGTCTGAACAATCATGCAGTATTACATTTCTGTAACAAGTTATATTTGTTTTTCACTTAATTTGTATCGTATACTGTGTATAAAATAATAAAATGTCGTTACAGGGTGATCGTACGTACTTATAAGATGCTGATTAATCCCCACCCTCGGTTCGATTTGTGGTTCTGTAGTTTGGAGTTTTACAGCTTCACGTATGTTTGTTTGTTTGTAATTAAGCACAAAGCTACACAATGGGCTATCTGTGCTCTGCCCACCACGGGTATCGAAACCCGGATTCTAGCGATGTAAGTCCGCAGACATACCACTGTGCCACGGGGGGGGGGCACGTATGTTCGACTTCTTACTCATCCGCTAGATAATTTCTACAGACAAAGAATCTAGTAAATACATAAGTTGTTGCATCGTAGGTGTGACGAAAACAGCGAAATTCTAAAAACTAAAAGTAGTATTTATTTTACGAAATTATCATAACGTTCGTTAATTCCCGTCTTCAATTTAAAAACAGCTCCTAAACACACCTTGTAATGAACAATATCAATTTTCTATCTTCTCGTTTATGTCCGTTTTACTAATTTAAAATCCCGTTGTAATGTTTTCTATCGTTCAGCGGATTATTTTAAAATATTTGGGAAAATAATGCGATGTCCAGCCCCGTAATGATACCATATTAGTTCATTTATTACTCCTTAACGTTTGCTACAGGGTACTATCACTTGTACACAGTTGTAGGCCCTAGTTCACATATAACGTTTTCACTTTCAACATAAATTTATTCGGTAATAGTACTAAGATTAAAAAACAATAAACTTACTTTCACAGCTAATCGATCGACTAACTATGTATATGCGATGATTAACACTGATCTGAATGCTCTACTAACTTTACAATCACTGAACGAACTGAAAAACTGATTTCATGTTTCGTTGAATATCGTATTTATTGAGTAGCATTGTTTCTGGATATATTGTAAAGTTTCTCGATCATTAGCATTCACGAACATTTTAGGTATTCTAAGGCTACTTTTATGATGTTACTTGATATTAAAGTCACAAGATCTCTAGAAAACATCAACCTAAAACAATGAAAATATAGCTTACCACACTGCTCCTTCCTGAATTGTAAAGTCCTTGAACAATCCTAATACAAAAACAAAGCACTTAACTAAACAATCCATTCACCAAGCCTTTTCAACAGTTTTCTCTTCCAAGGCCCATGCTATGTAGATAACCTCTTGTCTGTCATCGTCACTGGTTGTTCTGTCACTGCGGACGTTCTTCCTAGTTGGTAATCGAGTGTATATAATGGTAGCTTGATGGTTTTATGGAAGTGGTCTCGACATTAATCCTGGACTCCTCCTCAGCAGGTTGATTTTAACGTATTTGGTCGTTCTCTCATTGATGCACTTCTAAAGATGGTAGCTGACCTTTGGTTTAGACCACCTGTCTCTCTAGAGTCTGTAATTCACATCATTGATTCTTTTCAGTACGATATGTAACTCTTCTAAACCCCTACTTAACTTTGGAGTTTGTCCTCTCTCTTGTGACGAGAACTATTCAGCCACACCATGTCACTTTGACAAAATACAGCTTTATTAGCATTAACATAATAGCGACCTTTTGTTTTATCACAAGCTAATTTAAGTTTTCCCTGGGTACAATCATGTATGACATCTTTATTATTTACTTCCACGAGAGCTCTTCCAGTCACCAATTCCTCTGGATATTGTTGTTTGTTATTAAGCACAAAGCTACACAAATGGCTACCTGTGCTCTGCCCAATACGGGTATCGAAACCCGGTTTCTAGCAGTATAAGTCCGCAGACATACCGCTGTGCCACTGGGAGGCTCCTCTGGATATGTTGGAGTATTTGGTTTCACTACATCTCAATCACTAAACGTAGCTTTCTCGCTTTTAACACCTGGTACAGGTATTTCACTTCTTGATGGTACGATGACCACCCTCTCTTTCGTCACCGGAAGTTCAGTCTCTGGTGTAGTCACTGCCATGTAGTACATATGTATTTCATGGTCATATGCTGTAAAGCTATTTGAAGTTAGCATCCATGCCTTTGCCTGAAGTCAGTTCTCAATATGCACTATTCTTAGATGTAAAGTACATAAATACATCATGATGTATAGAGAAACTTCCAATAGTAGGGGTAAAGTCACACCATTCCCTCTTCTTTTTTCATTTCTGGTGGTAATTTTCCATTTTTCATAAACAAAACGCATCAAGTAATTGGATCAGTAGAACTAGTGTCGATCAATATATTGCAAGACTTCTCATTAATATATCCAACTGGTTTCTTTGAATAATGAGCTTCTTATCTTATTTAGGGCAGATGGAATATTTTTCGTTGAACTTCGCATCATAAGTCCAGCTAATTACTGTTTCTCGAAGTCTCGTTAGCCTTTTGTTGTTCATTCGATCTAGATGGGCTCGAAGATCCATCCTTACAGTATTGTTTTTTGGTGTATTAATAGCTGTTGATTCCTCACAGTTTTGGCTGTAATAGCCAGGTTTCCCACGTCAATAACAGTTCTCTCATTCTGGTATTCTATTGAAGAAACTCTTATTCTCTTAAGACTATTGTCTACAGTTCTTGGCACAATGTATTTTTAAGTTTCGCCTGAAAAACCTATTATCTTGTAGCTTATTTAATCCTCTCTGTGTAACTAATTGTCTACTTAATCCTTTTAGTTCTTCCAGACCATCGTCAGAGGAATACGATGGTTCATTATTAATAAATCTGATCATATTTTAACTTTATATGGTGCTTTTAGTTGTTTACCTGCAACCTTGATAGATTCAAGTTCCATCGCCAACAGGATAGTTTCATTTAAATACGTACACCTACTTTACTTTTGTTCAACCTTATTCCCATATTCATGTTTGTTAAGACATCATTTCACATTGAGAATCTGGGTAAGATAGTTGGGCAAGCCTTTCCAAATCTTCAAGTTTGGCTGAAGTCTTTTTTCTTTGTACTTTGTTCTCGAATTTTGCTCTGGATAATTAATTACTTCTGGTATGTCACTCCAAACATATAGGATAAGGCAACTACCATTGCTTGATAGTTGTTATGGCTCTCAGCTGAAAGGTTACTTAACATACTTAAAGCTGGTCCTTTTACATGGGTAGCAAGATGAATAACCTGATGTTTACTATCCCATTTATTTATTTCAAAAATTATTTCGAACTGAAACGGATGTGCCTCCCATGGTACCTTTCCACCATAGTCCGCTGGTTTCTCAATCAGGCAATATTGCTGAAATGGCTCGCTAAATTCTGGAATTGGATGTGGTAATGACATGGCTGAAGTAGTCTGGGATGGTCCTGCATAATAGATTGCACAGCAGTAGTGTTAACAAATGTGTAAACAAAATACGTTCTCTTTCATATTCAGTAGTAGATGGTGTTTTATATTAGAATTTGTGGGTGGAGGCAAAAAAAAAAAGGGCGTTGCTGATTTGATCTTTACATTTACAATTCTTTTTTTAAATGTATTACCCTGTCATTGATGTTCTTTTCTACCTCAATAATCTTACTGTTATAATGGTTCTGTACGTCTTCAATCTTGTTATTTTAATATTTCTATACCTCTCCAATAGCTGCATCGATCTTGCTTTCAATCAGATTTATTTTTTATTTTAATTATTTTGTAAATAGTACACTTCTCTCTTTTAACCCCTCTCTTAAATTCTTGTTTCGTTTTCTAATTTTCCATCTGTTTCTTCTTTTAATTTTCTGTATCTTTGTTCTTGGTCTTTTAATTTTCTGACTCGTTCATCTAATTTTCGGTCTCTTTGTTGTTGATCCTCTTTTAACTGTTTCATTATCTATAACAAAGCTTCGATCTCGCTTACGAAACTGGTTGCCTAGGTGAAACTGAGCCAAGTTAAATTTTGTTTTCACCAAAATAATCCCACTTCTGAACACCAGTTTTGTAACGTGTTCTATCGCCTCTATTAGTAGACGGGTTCTTTTAAATCATTTGATGGAAATAATACGAAGGCTGGTTCACCTAAGATAACAAATTAGTTTATTTCTTCCTCATTGTTTGCTAGGGGCTATTGTAACGTTTACACAGTTGTAGGTCCTTGTTCACAAATAACGTTTTACTTTCAACAAAAATTTATTCACTTATGGTATCATGACTAATGTACAATAAACTTGTCTGTATATAGTTTCAGTGCCAATCGATCGCTTAATTGAACATACGCGAAAACTAACACTGATCTAAATACATCAATTTTTCATTTATTGAACGAACTAAAAACTAAATCAATGCTTCACTGGTTCTCGTATTTGTAATGTAGCCTCTTTTTTCCTGGATATTTCGTAAAGTCTCTCGATCGTTAACATTCACGAACATTCTAGGTATTCTAGGACTACTTTTATAAACTTATTTTATCTTAACGTTATTCGTCCTCTAGCAAACATATAAATTAAAATAATGAAGTTATTGCTTACATTAGGATCAACAAAAGAAGGATAAAACGATAGAATTTATAACAGAAAGTTTTTTACACAATTCATCTAAAATATTTAAAATCCCAGCACAAAAAGATGAAGAAATAATTTAACTTATATAAATCACGAAACATAATTCACATTGTGCTGATTAATATTCGTCTCGTGTTGTGTAGTATGTAATAACGTGCAAATATTTCTTAAATCTGGTCTATTGGATAGAACTTACTATCGGTCTATCTTGCATTATTTACTACAGACCACATTAATTTAGTCTACTGCAGTAGTTCCCAAACTTTTTTTTTCGCGAACCACCCGTTTTGTTTTCTGAATCTCGGTGATCCACAGTGGGATCTATACACTATACTGCCGCTTCTTTTCCGTAATTATGCAACCTTTCTACGGACCACCTAATGGGAGCCTGCGGATCACAGATTGAGAACCGTTGATTTATTGGAGGGCTTTAGCATTACGCATTATTCAATATACAGGGTAATTCAGCATATTATATAGAAACTTAATACCACGCATTATTTACTACACAGGTTAATTTAGTCCATTGGATAAAACTATCACGCATTATATAAAATACATGATAATTTATCCTATTGAATAGGAACTTTATATTAGACAAATTACCATATATATATGCGGCTAGGTTAAGCCTACTGGATAGAAACTATCACACATTATTTATTAAATAACTAAATAACATAGTGTTAAATATCCTTACCCTTATTCTGAATTGTTCTGGCTTAAATAAAATTTATGAAAAACAAGTAGAAACGCCGCCTTGAGGGCGACTGTTTGTTCTACTACTTACTAATCGTAGCATTTATACCTCATTGAGAAAAACTGTAAAAAAGGTGAACATTTTCTAAAAAGGGATTTTCTTTCGTTTTCAGTTTTTTACGATTCGAAGTTTTACTCCTTCGTCGTAATAGTTATATTTTTCTATCAAACATTTTGCTTTTTTTCCTACGTAGCCTCAGAAACACAAGAAGAAAGGTGAGTTACAACCCCCCCCCCTCCCAAAAAACAAACAAAGAACAAATGGAGGGAAAGGAAAGGCTTAACAAAAGTAAGCTTATAAAACTCACTTAAATACGGTAACAAATACAGATATCTGAAAAACATTTACGGAGTATTTTTTTATTATTTTTAGTTAAGCACAAAGCTACACAATGAGCTATATGCGCTCTGCCCACCACGGGTATCGAAACCCGATTTCTAGCGTTGTAAGTCCGCAGACATACCGCTGTTCCACTGGGGGCTATTTACAGAGTGCTCGAGTTTTTGTTTCTATTTAAGCTAAAACGTATTGTACAATTACTATCATGTTCTGATGGTTATTCGCTGCCCAGTTTAAACTTTAAAATCAAACTTTTCCATGTTTTTTATACTTATCAGTAGTCAGAAATTAGGTTTATACCTACAGCTGAAAATTTAAAGAATGTATTCGCATTGAACTGCGTGTACTTGACGTTGGTTTGTTTACATGCAAAACTGCAAAATGTATTATCCGCGCCGTGTTAACATCAAGAATTGAACACTAAATTTTGCGTTATGAGCCCTCAAGCTTACCGCTGAGCGAATGCGCGTGCGCGGGGTATGTGTTTGCGTTCTTGAACGTGGGAAATATTGCGATTTCCACAAAGACTAGCCATGCTAATGATAGGGATCGAACTCTGAATTTTTGCGTTAAAAGTTCTCCAACTTACCGCTGAGCCACTGGGAGGGGTGTTCTTGAACGTAGGAAGTGTAGTCATTTTCACCAAGACTAAGTTTTATACAAGAATCACGTAAAACCAATAAAAACTATTGGATATACGTTGTTTCTGACGGAAGACGGTCAACATAACATCCATTAACCCAAGTGCAGTCCTTTTGGTAAGACGAATTGTTGTTTCTTCACAATTACCAGTTTAGGTTAATTATTAATAATAACAATTATGAAAAAAATTACTTCAATAATCCTTCAAAATACGGTGTAAATTTTTTAGGAAAAGGTCAAACTTTACGAGTATATCTGCAAGTTTGTTTCAGTATGTGATTTCGGACGTTAGCATAAAACCACAAGAAACAAGCTATTTTCAGCCGTAAAGTACATTTAAAAGTCTGAGTGTAACTATGTCATGCAAACCAGACCCCCCCCCAGTGGCACAGCGGTATGTCTGAGGACTTACAACGCTAGAAACCGGGTTTTGATAATCGTGGTGGACAGAGCACTGGTAGCACTTAATTACAAGCAAACCAAAAGAAGACTTACATTCCTCGATTAAAAAATTAAAATTCTAATTTCCCTATTCGCTGCACGTGGCATAGAATACAAGTAAAATGGTACCAGAATACAACGCCGCATATAATAATGAAACAAGTAACAGTGCATCAAAAATTAACCATCAGTAATACTGAAAAGTGGGTGAAACTCGCACCTTTTCCTCCCAAAGGGAGGGGGCCCACAAAATGTTATGGTTATAACATTAACATTTATAACAGCCCCATTGTTCCTTCCTCACATTACTACTATTGTCATTTTTACCAGACACCTGAATGTGGTATAACAGTTCAGTATCTTACATTGGTGCACTGTTTGCGCTCATAAATTGCTTTATTATTACATAAGATACTTTTGTTTGATGCATACACATTTCCTCGTTTTCCAATGAGTCAGCAGCAAGTTTACGGATTAACAACGCTAAAATCCGGGGTTCGATTACCCATGGGTAGCTCTTTGTTTGTTGGTTTCAGAGCAAAGGTGCATTAGACCGTCCACCGCGGGGAATCGAACCCCGGATTTTAGCGTTGTAAGTCCGTAGACTTACAGCTGTTCCACCAGGGGTGTGGATCCATCGTGTAGCTCTGCGCTAAACAAACAATTTTTTTCCCTTTCTGACCTGATAAAACTACAACTAGAACTTACGAAGAAATTCCTGTCATGTACCAATACTGAATTCATGCTTACCCAACAACAAAGTACACTACGGATTGTTTAGGCAAGGCAAATTTCTTTTCTCCCACAATCAAGTCTGAGATAATAAGCAGAGATGTAAACTATTCTGCTGTCAAAAAAAACCTTTTCGTAATCATTTTGTATTCTATTATTATTATTTTAAACTATTTCGTCCTATTCAGCTGTCGTGAAATGAGAAAAACAATAGCTTTTTTTTATATATAAACGATGTTGTCAAAATATATGACCTACCACAAAGCCATTCTTAATAAAAAACAAATCTCGTAATTATACAATCCTTTTGACAAGGTTTCTAAGAACGTATCTAAACGATGACCTTGATCCCATCTCTCAAATGACATGAATAGTTTACGGTAGAAACGTAAAACAAGAACAAGGTGAACGAGTTTCTGTATAAGAAGTTCAATAAGTTTTTTCTAAAACTGTGTCAAACATCCACACCACTCTTCATTACGTTTGCGCACGAGGTGCAACACTCTCTCAGACTAGTACTGTAGTTTTGTTTTCTGGTCGCTAAACATTTTTAGACTAATGTTAGTTTCGTATCCTGGATATTACACACTTCCTAAATAATGCAAATTTTTTATTACATTTCCACATTAGTGTTAATTTTCTAGACAACATACACTTCCTGATTATTGGTCGCTTTACACCTCGAGACAAGTGCTAATTTCCTATACAAACCTAACGTGAGATAACTTCAATTTCTGTGTCGCCCACGTGCAGGACTCAAACCCGAGATATCTCGCACGAAAAACGATTGCTCTACCAATTGAACTAGAAATTAAATCCGCTGCTATAACAACTCAAAATATCACAGTGTATCACTCACTACCTTTACTTAGTTCGCTTTTGAGTTTTTTGAAATTTTCTTAAGAGAACGACCAACTGATGGATTCACGATTTTAAAGGAAGAAATTTTATAAAAAAAAGTTATTTCTTTGAATGTGAATTCAAAAATCTTAATAGGTTCAACTGAATCATTTAATATACAGCTGTATGCTTGAGGACTTAAGATACAAAAACACGCATTTTAATCCCATAATAAATTGTACATTTGAAGTTTACGCCTTTAACAATAAATTACTTTTTATACCGTTCACTACCGATAGGGCTCATATATTACATCATATTGAGTAATTTTATGTTTTTGTTTGTCACAAAACTCCGTGCAAAGAATTACAAAATCAAAAGAAAGAACTGGGTAAAATCACTTATTTTCTAGGTAAAATACATAAACTATGATGAATTAAGTGCAACACTATCAGATTTTTTCTTCGTGACCCATATATACATGGTTCCTGTTACTACCAACAAAGTCACAGACCCAAAAGCAAGAAAATGTGTTTAAAAATTGAATCCAGGACACCATACGAAATTCGATGATTAATTCGTAATAAATAAATAAATAAAAAACAAGCTAAAAACTTTTTATAATTTCCTGTCAACTAATCATTACTCCTAGAAAGACCAGTAATTCTCTGATGGAAAGACAGAAAACCTCTTAGTAACAAAAACAACACGCCTGAAAGATGATCAACAAGAGTAGGCAGCGCCCTCTGTACTCACCTGTCATGTGGCACTAGCTACCAAACCTTGTTGGCTTTCGCTAAAGTTGCAGCAACGAATCCGACACAGTGGTCAGTGGCTGAGTCTGCGGCATTCCCTCAAAACTGTAACCGATAAAGGCCGAGTCGGTTTGGTGGTACCACTTTCCATGCAATAAAATACAGCTAACAAAACAAACAAGCCGTATCAACTTCGACAAGTGGCAGACACTGTAACTCTAGCAGACGACCACGTCTAGACAGTTTGCTAAATAAAGCCAATCACAAGGCAGCCAAACACTGTCTAGACATAGCTACCGGCCGTCAGTTCACCTGTGTAATAGCGTGGCGCGAGCTGCAAGCCACGTCACAGAACAAGCATCAAGTACACACTCGTAACTGGAAAGGATTGTTTCATCCTTATGTTAGTGGCCTCTTTACCAAGTCGAAGTAGGCAAACTGGCAAATATATTAAATTGGGCGGAGAGTGACTAATGTCGACCCCCACCATATTGGGACTCTAGATAAAACTCATATTACAAATAGTTTAAAGATTATTCAAATTCGACGGCTTGTACTTATAGGATTTTTCAAGTACATAATATTTTCAGCCTAACCTCAATTACAAATACTTAGGTGTGTGTGTGTGTGTAACCGTATTGATAAACTTCTTCATATGAGTCATTGTACATTTTTTTTTTATCCTTTAAGTCACTTTCACAATGACTGAGTATGGACACAGGGCAGCTCAGTTTCTTTACGTTTTATCACCCTAACCAGTAACTTTAAAACATATTTTCTTTAACACCGGTTATACAGTTGTGCTTATTCAATAAATTTTAATCCGTGGTTCGATTCTCTACGGTGTTTACAGCCAAGAAACGATATATAAATTTCTCCCAAATGCCTAGATATATACATTTGTTAGTGTGGAAAATAAAAAGTACATAGCACTTAGTGATTTCTTATCTTCTAAATGCATCAAGATATTACATTACACGTAAATAAATCAAGGTATACTTTTATTTGTTGCATTTTACGCATATCTACTTTAGCGAGAGTTATCGGCGCTAGCTGATCCTAATGTAGAAGTTATTGGCCAGATAGAAGGCAACATCACTCACCGCCAACGCTTTAACTACTCTGGGATTGACCGACACATTATAATGCCCCCACGGAAAAAAAAGGGTAAGCAAACCTGCGACACGCAGATTACGGAGTCGAGTGTCCTAGCCACCGGGCCAATCCTGCTGGTGGAAAAACAAACAAATAAAAAACCAACGAATATTTGTGGCCGTTTCTCCGTTCTGTTTGAACATCTTTGTTACGTGGAACAACCATCAAAGAGATAGTTATTTCTCATAAAATAATCTTTGGCTCATTTGGTTCTAGATCCTCGATGAAACTTAATATTACAAACTGTTTTACGCTCCCAATTAACGTGCACCACATGCATATCTAAAATCGTATATTCTCATTTTTTGTGCCTTTCTAGATACCCTTACTGAATGATAATGGGTAGGGTTGTAAATCTGGTAAATAAACGAATTTCTTTGAAACTTATACATTTATTTAGTATGTATAATCGGCATGGGCTTATGATTTAAGATTAGACATTTTGATTCGGCGTTAAATGCGCGAAGTTCTATTATGAAGGTTTGTTAAAGAACGAGTGACAAAAAATTGTAATGTAGTTCTTGTGTACTTATAACCCTATAATTAGCGATGGTCTCCCAGAATAGCTAGTGGGTCCAAGTTGTTGATAACAGGGTCCTCAATAACATATAAATCACACAGAAAATGATAACAAAAATACTATAAATATTGCAGTTAATCACACTAATTAATTACTGCTGGGATCTCCTATATAATATATAGAAAACATATGATTTATTTATTTAGTCAGTTCTTTACACAGGTTGTAATAGGCAAAAACACAGTATTACTTAACATGATATGGAGTCCAATGGTGATGAATGGAATGAAAACTAGTCGATCTTTTAAGAATTAAAAGTTTGAAATATACAGGTTTAAAAATAACAGGGCGTGTATATCTTGTCATAAGGTGCTCTATTACATTTGAGCTATTTTCCACTTATCCATTTATCCAACACCAAGAACAAACCAACAATATCTCATGTTTTTAACTCATTATAAACGTGAAGTTGCGTGATCTTAAGATTCGGAACGTGCAGTTTTTATGGTTAACCTATCACTTCTCTAACTTCAAACGTAAATCAACTATATTGAAGGAAGATATAGAATTATAAGGATGATTGATGTCTTATACTTTTATCTTGTCTAACTTTATTATGGTATAGCAACAAATCAACTGTTGAATTCACTCTAGGCTGCAAAATTCTGGAAAAAAAGATAGGCACTTATTTTCAAAACTTTAAACAGGGCTTTCTGACATATACAGAAAACGAAAGTAGCACTAATTAGACGTAGCAACCAAAACCAAGCGAAAAGCTTTTGCGGAATTACTGTTACTACCAGTAGTTGTCCAGTTAAGAAGAACTTGAGTCCAAGACAGATGAATTTCTGGACACATTGAAAGTTTCCTGTTGGTTCAACACTTAAGACCTGGGATCCGGAAACATGCAAGTTAAGCCGGATAACAAGAGTAGACCCGAGACTGCTTTTATCACACGAGGAGGATGGTACGAGTTTTGCGCCATGCCATTCTGCCTGTGTAACATGTCTTCCACTTTCGATAGGCCAATGAAGCTTACACTGAAGGAACTAAAACTGAAAAGATGCCTAGTCTACTTTTATGATGTTTTGGTGTTTGGTCTGAAACTGAGAACCTCAGATTTACTCCATAACCCACTGTTATTTATTTATTCATTTTTTTTTATATTTAAAACTCCCTTTGAAAATTGTTTTCAACTTTGACACTTTGATTCAGTATTAGAGCTGATAAAGGAATCAAGCTTGGAACTGAAACCAGGAAAATGTGCGTTCATGCACACAGATGTGCAATTTTTTTTACCATTTTGTGGGCAACGAAGGTATCACTACAGGCCCTACTAACTTGCTAAGATAGCAGTTGTGAGATACTGGCGTTACCTGAGAACAAGTGAGAAGTCTGTAGTTTTTTATGGTTTTGCGTCACATTATCGACGATTTGTGGCCAAAGTCTCTAAGACAGTAACACTATTGTCTGCTCTCATTAGAATTGAGACACACTTTGGATAGAGTGAGGAATGTGAGCAAGTATTCTGACCTCTAAAGACTGCTTTAGTGGATATTCCAGTGCTGGCCTATTGTCAGTTGCAGGATGGAGTAAGACGTTCAATTGTTTATTTGTCTGGTAGGAGGTTCACTGTTCAGGTGGATCATGCTTTGCTTAAATGATTAATGAACTTCAAAAGGCCAGAAGGGATGATAGTTCGTTGGATAACAACGTTGCAAAAATACGAACCCGTCACATTGCACCCCCCCCCCGGGCCCACAACATGGAAATGTGGACAGATTGTCAACTAAAGGACCCAGAAGGACGTGCAGAAAGGTAAAGCTTGGCCAGCAAAAATAGAGGAGCGCACTTGGACAGTTAGTTACGAGAGCAAAAAGATGTGCTGTACTGCCGCTATCAACCACCACGGTGTGCTTTGTAGACTGTGCTGTAGCTAGTGGTACTCAGAGATCTAAAGTAAGAGATTCTCAAGTGTTTGAGTACCACAAAGACTAGAGGACAGCAAGGTTATACACACACTTGTGCTAACATTCCATGTTGATTATACTGTCTGAATTTGAGTGAAGAAGTTTGGCACTGGTGTGAACACTGTATTTATGTCCTGGCTTGAAAAAGAACTGGTCAAAATAGGGTAAACTCCAACAAAGAACTGTTGGATCTCAATTTGGAAATATAAAACGTAATTGTGTTTTTATGTCTGTTAATTATGATGAATGGGTTTCTTGGATTAAAAATAAACTTTCAGCTATAAATGTTCTATAAATGATAGTCCTGGATATAGTTGGTCTAATCCCAAGGACTGAATGAGGTCATCTGTACATTCACATCACCACTGACTACTTCACAAAGTGGGCTGAGGCTTATCCATTGGATCATACTTCCGTACAGTCCATTGCTGATGTATTGACAAAGCAATGGATAACATGACTCTATATGAATCACGGAATTAATTTCAGCAGCGAATTCCTCTCCAAGTTGTGAAAAATGTTAGGTGTGGGGAAAGATGTGCATTTTGCCTTATCAATCCCAATATGATGGTTTTGTAGAATGGGTAATACAGATTACCAATCCTGTTAATCTAGGTTGTGCTGGACTTACTGGGATGAACAAACACATACTCTACGTTATGGTGGCTTACGGGGCAACTGAATGAAGGTTTATAGGTTGTTTGCCAAACATACTCATATTCCCTGTCAATGTGTTGTATGTTCCTTCCCACTTGAGCATACGTCCCATAATGTCCACAAGAATATGTGGAGTGGTTAAGGTCTGAATTAATTGATGCGCACGAATTTGAACTCCAACGGTTAGGAAAGGCTGCCAAACGTCAGAAGAAATGCTATGACAAGATGGTAAAGTAACAGAGACTGGTTCTGGCTTTGGTAAATGCCAGTTGTGCAAAATCAGCTTGGATTTGACTAGATAAGAACATACTTTGTATTCCAGTAGATGAGTCCATTGATGTAAAATTTTATTGTGATCTGATTTTTTTTTCTAAAGGGATATATTTTGTATTTTGGCATAAAGTATGTTGATTCAGTTGATAATTTTTGCTTTTCTTTTATGTTGAATTGTAGTTATAATTATTATCTGCGTTAAAGGATTCACTTTGTTTTCAGCATTTTTTATTGACTTGAAAGGTATCGTTAGATATTATATACTCAGAAATATTGTTCAAGTTAAAAGGTGTTGCTTATCATTATTCTTATTATATTTTGTATTGATTCGGTACTGTGCTTTTAGTGACACTGTGTATTTTATTTATATAAGGTTTTATATGTTGGTTTAGGACACGCCGGAAACAGAAGGAGAAGGAAAAATGTAGTATGCAGGTTACCATGCATTTTCTACCACCTTATTTTAATGTATAATATTCAACTTTTATTCTAAAGGTGTGTGCAGTTTTCACATAATACATGCTGAAGAAAAGTTCATTTTGTTCTTTGCTATTTCCTGGGAGATAATACCTGGTCTCCCAATGGTGGTGTAGCTGTAAAGCTGCACCTTGTGCATAATGGTTCATAGCAGTGTCTTACTATATACGTCAGGTGGTATCACGAGATTATGGCCACACCTATGTATGAATGAAAATGAACAGTCACGTGGGCATTGCTAGTTTCTCTGGGCAAGTCTTACATTACTGATTCGACTAAATACTCTAAGGTTTAAACTGTCTGGAATATCGTTTTGAGTTAATCCGTCAGTTAGGGAGTAGAACCAGCCTCAAAAATTCACAGCTCCAGTAAAGTAGACAATCCAACATCCAACGCAAGCGTACGTGCGCACACATACATAATGCCTTCGTCATGTTGATAAAGGTATTTTCAATGTGCATCACAGCTTGTATCCAGTCCATTTATTTTTAACACAGACTCAGTTTTAGCGGAATTCAGAATTTCTTATCTTGCCGAACCTTCCTTTATAAAGCAGACCGACCTAACTTAATATTTCGGGAAACCTATTTACCCGAAAATATCACATACATAATACCCAAAATAATTCCAATTCCGTAAATTCTAAAAGGTTAGGCGACGCGATAAAATTCCAAATTTCAGTTAATCTTGTTGGCCCGGCATGGCCACGTGGTTAAGGCGCGAGTCGAGCGCCCTATTCGAACTCGCGGGTTCGAATACCCTTTCAGACGTGGGGGCGTTATAATGTTACGGTCAATCCCACTATTCGTTGGTAAAAGAATAGCCCAAGAGTTGGCAGTGGGTGGTGATGACTAGCTGCCTTCCCTCTAGTCTTTCACGACTAGCTTTGCGTGAAATTCAAAACAAACCACTTAATCTGTTAAATGACCAATGCTTCGTTTAGAGTTTTCTCAAGGACTACTATGCGTTTATTCATCGACAATGAACCAGAAAAAAAAAATTACTCTAATATACACACACATCTTGAAGCAATTCCGATACGCTCACGTGCACGTGAGCATGAGAGGTTCAACAACAACAACTGGAAGAATTGGAACTCGCATTTCACAAAAAAAAAAAAAGAAAAAAGAAAAAGAAAAAAAAGAAAGAAGAAATAACTTTTCCATATATTACTTTTAAAATGTGCTTAAACAGAGCTGTATAATTCGCGTGCTTACGCAAAACCCCATTTTATAACTAAGAAACAGGCCACGGATGCACAAGGCTGCAAAGGAATTTTAGCAACAAATCCATGCATTAACACTTTAATTCGGTTCTACTTTTTTTATGCCAGATCGTAGAACAAAACTCTGTTATAAATAAAAAAAATATATAATAATGTAAAGTTAGGTAAGTAAAATTCACAATCGTTCAAAAATTACTACATATAAAGCTTCGAGTTAACGTTATGATAAAATACCAAATTTATTCTCCACAGTTTGTATTCGCAATATTCCTATTGACTGATTTCGATACCTATACAAAATAAACTATGTAGTTTATGATTTTCGTTAAAAAAACCAAAAAACTGCATATATTATAATAATCGTACGGTATATATATATATTAAACGTCACAACTGAGAAAAGCAATCATATGGGCGGAAACGAATTAATATATCACTGACAATTTGGTCATCGAATAAGTGCTTCCGTGGAGTTACTGTGGTTACAAAACCAGTCAGAACCACGTATTACGTTCATAAGAGTTTTACATGAATTGGCTCTAAAGGAGTTTTATTTTCTTTGTTAAGTAATGAAAGTGTTAATACCAACATGCAACAGTATGGTACCAGGTTATACCATCGTTTTATATACGATTACAAATGGAATATAAACGTATGTGTAAATGAACTTTACCAAATTGATGAAAGACAATCATTACACTGGGCTGGGCGTGGTTCGTGTGTCGGGCTGCATTCAAGAAAAGTCACTGAATACGCTCCTCGCGAATTTTCAGCTATAGACGCGTTATAAAAGTGACAGCCAATCGCATTATTCAGTTCAAAAAGACGGACAAAGCCCTAGTGGTGGCAGGTACTGCTAATAAGATGTCTTTCCTTTGTTTGTTTTCAAAAGCAAAACACAATGGGCTGTCTGTGTTGTGCTCGCTGCGGGTATCGAACCACGATTTTTAGCGTTATAAAGCAAGCTTACTGCTGAGCCATCGGGAGGCGCCTTCCTTTTGATCAGTAGTTCGAAACTACATACAACTATAGCTGAATCCTATCGATCTCTGATTCGAGTGTTTAGCGGTATTCACAGCATATAATAATTCCTCGTTATCACTGAGAATTCCAATTCCTTCTTTTGTTTCTGAATAATACCGTTCATGCAGCTACAAGTTATCGAAAACACGTGAAGTTGTGAAAAATGACGTAAAAATTTGTGAAGTGTTTCTCATCAGGAACTAGTGAACTCCATATATATTATAATCAAAGTTTTTAAAAGTCGTGCTTGGCTCGAGATAATATTTAAAAAATTTCCCTAAATCAATATATCAAAATAATTGTAACCTAATATATGCAGTGAAAACTGGAAAACTGCAGGGCTTTAGGCAACGTAAACTTCAAAAATAAGAATTAACATTTTGTACAAGTCAAGATATTTCTTGAATAACTTCCATATATATATATATACGTACACATAACTAATTTAATACTAGCAGCTATGGCGATAGTAAGTGGTCTCCTAAACTGTTTCATGCATGATTAGCTGAAGTTTTCAATATAAATTATTTCCATTCATACAGTCCCATGCTGAAGTTGAATATACAGTACGCACCACATGCTACCACAAAAATTAGAGTTGCTTCAACTAAAATAATCCAGAACAGTTCGGGCCCTTTCACATTTCAGTATGACTCACTGTATATACGAAGAACCAAATGTTTCTAGTAAAATTAATGGTAATACTTTCTTTAAAACTTCGTGTTCATTAATGAACTAAACGAATTCTGTAAAATAAGTAACGTGTAACTTGTTGTGTGTAATCTTGTTTTGAACGCAGAGAAAAAACAACCCCTAATATACACAGAAAAACATGAGGAGCAGAAAATGGAATATTAGCGTCATTACTGAATTAGGCATTTACAGCAATTTATCGTTTCATAAATGTACTGATCATTTAAACAACTATAGGTTACATGAGGCACGGAAATTCTGCTATTACGTCAAAAAAATGCTGGGTACGCCACAGAAAGAACATGGATGTACGTCATTGTCACGTCATCATACAGTGAAGGCGACAAGACTGGAGAATAGCAATACGTTTTTCAACCTAAATGATAAAACAATCGATATATGCCTACCTGATTTTCCTTTTGAAATCTTCTGGAATTTGAAATATAAACTAAACCCACTCTCCATGTTAGGTGGCCATTCGTACGTCACCCTCAGAAGGGACGCCCTCGATTGAAAGACTTGTGGACCTTGGAAATTGTGATGGGCAGGGCACAACACACCCATCTGACTCTCTTTATGGTGGGACCAAACTTCGATGATTCGCACCTCTGGCAGACACAGGACACGCGCTCCTTCATCGTACAGGTGCGTGAAGTTGAGCATGATGGTGGTGTGGGCTGGCGCTCGGATCAGGTACTGACAACGAGTGTGACCAAGGCGTTTATAGCGTCTGGAGATGGCTTCGATGTGACCCGGCGCCTCTGTAAAAGTCTGGCTGCACACTGCTGGAAGATGTAAGGAAATCAGTCGTTTGGATGGGATTTATAGCAGAACAGTGTGTCATTGTATATTCATTCTTTTTGGGATATATAGCACAACAGTGTGTCATTGTATATTCATTCTTTTGGGGATATATAGCACAACAGTGTGTCATTGTATATTCATTCTTTTGGGGATATATAGCACAACAGTGTGTCATTGTATATTCATTCTTTTTGGGATATATAGCACAACAGTGTGTCATTGTATATACATTCTTTTTGGGGATATATAGCACAACTGTGTGTCATTGTATATTCATTCTTTTTGGGATATATAGCACAACAGTGTGCCATTGTATATTCATTCTTTTGGGGATATATAGCATAACAGTGTGTCATTGTATATTCATTCTTTTGGGGATATATAACACAAAAGTGTGTCATTGTATATTCATTCTTTTTGGGTTATATAGCCCAACAGTGTGTCATTGTATATTCATTCTTTTTGGGTTATATAGCCCAACAGTGTGTCATTGTATATTCATTCTTTTTATATTCCCTATGTATCTTTTCATAGTTTCGCAGTTATGTCCTGCATAATTATGCCTTTAAAAACGCATCCACGTTCTATCTTTAATCGTGTAAATAAAGAGCAAAAGAACTCGATATCAGTCAACTTACAGAGTGCTTCTATTAAACAAACTTCAGGAAAGGGCTCAACACATATCTTTAAAAATACTTTCTGTGCGACTATCGTTTCAATTCAAATAAATAGATAAAGAATTTTTTCCTTTACAACAGTCTATGAAGCCCCAAATCACTATCATGCTAGGCTTCGTCATTCTAACTATTCGGAAGAGTCGTATATTTTATATATAATAAACGTGAATCATAACTAGAATTGAATAATAAATTCCTTATTTTGTTTTCCTTACAAACGTACGTTCGTCTTTTTTTTCCCCAGTTACTTTATTAATAAAGTTATTTGTAACGTTAAACTAATACTTGTTTGTTTGTTTGTTTTTTTAATTTCGCGCAAAGCTACACGAGGGCTATCTGCGCTAGACGTCCCTAATTTAGCAGTGTAAGAATAGAGGGAAGGCAGCTTGTCATCACCACCAACCGCCAACTCTTGGGCTACTCTTTTATCAACGAATAGTGGGATTGACCGTCACATTATAACGCCCACACGGTTGAAAGAGCAAGCATGTTCGGTGTGACAGGGATTCGAACCCGCAGACTGCGAGTCGAGCGCCCTAACTACCTGGCTATGCCGGGCCTTAAACTAATACTACTACTAATAAAAAGTGAATTAATTTTAGTAACATTACGTTTACAAATATTTTCATTATGGGCATAAATACAAAAGAAAAAAAGGAGACCCATCAGTTGGCGTCAACCCTGTGTCAATCCCAGTGACTTACATAAAACTGTTAATAGAAGCTTTTAATAAATATCCATAATACACGAGTTAGTTATGGAAAAAAACAAACCAAGACAAAAAAAAGTAAGAACGAAAACTCAATTATTAACTTGTCACAGTAGTCTTTTAAGTGATTGTAAATATTACATGATCACATTCAAACCAACTTCTGCCTTTTGTTTATACGCATAGTGGAATAAAATAATAAATGTGTGTATAACTTGCATTTTCCCTTCTTTTTTTGTGTATCATGTTTTGCAGTTCCTTCAAAACAAGTCGTAATTATTCGTATCGCCGGTTACTATGGTGACAACCGCTATTTAATCTTATGTTAGAACGCAACCATATATTATGTACCAACATAACTTTTAAATTCATATATCTCCAATGTATGTCAAGCATCAGACAATTGTATATGACAATGGATATGATTTTTTTAATAGCGCGCTACATGTGTCACATCGGTAATTGTGAACAGGAAGTTTAGGTTTGGTTGAAGAAACTTTGCCCAGTATTTGATTGGTTCTTACGACAAACTGCCGGAAATTAGCCAATCACGTTATGTTAAACATGCTGGATTCGATTAGTTTGTTGACGTAGGCTGCTGAGCTAAAAGCCTGCAGTACAATCAGCAGTGTTCTATGTTCAACTTTATACAAACACAAACACACAAAGGAAGATAGACTCCTGATAATTTATGGCACAATAATATATTTATCACACCATGTCTGCTACATCGAATGACCGACAAGGCTGGGATACGACATACATGTTAGTGGTATAAATGTCATTTATATTATCAAGTTGCATGAACAACAACTGTTTCGGTGTAAACTGGAAAAGTAATTTTATCTATTTTACTTTATTCACCTACACATCAGAGTTAGGGTAAGGAGTTTTAACATTATATATTACTTATTTATTTTAACACCAAACTGTTTATTATTATTTGTGTAGTTTTACTTGAATTAACCTACTCATCAATTATTGTTATGAACTATGACAAAGTGCGCCAAGAAACATCAAGAATTTTTTTCATCCTTGTAGAGAATGGAGGATCGCGACGACCAAAGCCCGGAGGCGGGGGGTCGTCTGCCAAATTCGGCCGAGAAACACTGGATTAGGCTTCAAATTCGATGACGAGGAACCCACTTTAAGACTAATAATGGCTGGAGACGGCTTGAATGGGTAATGAAGAAAAACTTTATATAACTTTAACATAACAGCAAATATACAACCTGATGATGACAAAACCTTGTCGAAACGCTGTACATTTGCTGTTATGTTAAAGTTATATAAAGTTTTTCTTCATTACCCATTCAAACCGTCTCCAGCCATTACTGGATTAGGCTATATGGATTCAGAAACCGACTTTTCATACTTAGTGGTAAGTAACGTGCTAATTCATCCGTTTACAATTAATTTCCGATAGCTCAGTATAGGAAATTTTGCGAAGAACAGTATCTCTATGCATGGATATATAGCTATTCTGAACTTTGCTAATTAGAGAGAATGTAGTCAATCAGCAGCATCCTACTACCCACCAGCCACGCTAAGAGATTGACTGTCACTCTTATAACGTACTCGCAACTTAAAGTAGGGAGAAGGAATATTCTGTGTTATCGCACGTATTCGAACCCAGCTCGCCAGCTCCCGGCCACGCCCACGATGAACTTTTAATGAAAATCGTTAACATTTTGGCGGCATGATTTACAATGATTGAATCGAAGAGTAACATTTCAAGGAATATGCCCTACGTGACTGTAGTTGAACTAGTGATGTAAGGCAATCCAAAGAAGGGGGGGGAGGGGTGCCAAGAGGATCAAAAACGGATTTTTATTTCTCCCTTCTCGATCTTAGCATAGGCGTGCACTTCAATCATGACATATATACAACAGCAATAATTTACTTCTGGATAACTTATACTCTCAGGATTAATAAACATTTACAGTACGCACCGTTATTTCCGAAGTATGCATTTTGGGAAATTTAAGACTACTATCACAAACGGTGTACAAATACTATTCCCTTAGTTTACATTAACTCAATGTACATGTACTATTCCCTTAGTTTACATTAACTCAGTGTACAGGTACTATTCTTTTAGTTTACATTAACTCAGTGTACAGATACTATTCCCTTAGTTTACATTAACTCAGTGTACAGATACTGTTCCCTTAGTTTACATTAACTCAATGTACAGGTACTATACAGATACTATTCCCTTAGTTTACATTAACTCAGTGTACAGATACTATTCCTTTAGTTTACATTAACTCAGCGTACAGATACTGTTCCCTTAGTTTGCATTAACTCAATGTACAGGTACTATTCCCTTGGTTTACATTAACTCAGCGTACAGGTACTGTTCCCTTAGTTTACATTAACTCAGCGTACAGATACTGTTCCCTTAGTTTACATTAACTCAGCGTACAGATACTGTTCCCTTAGTTTACATTAACTCAGCGTACAGATACTGTTCCCTTAGTTTACATTAACTCAGCGTACAAATACTGTTCCCTTAGTTTACATTAACTCAGTGTACAGATACTATTCCCTTAGTTTACATTAACTCAGCGTACAGATACTGTTCCCTTAGTTTGCATTAACTCAATGTACAGGTACTATTCCCTTAGTTTACATTAACTCAGCGTACAGATACTGTTCCCTTAGTTTACATTAACTCAGTGTACATATACTATTCCTTTAGTTTACAATAACTCAATGTACAAGTACTATTCTCTTAGTTTACATTAACTCAGCGTATATATACTATTTCCTTAGTTTACAATAACTCAATGTACAGGTACTATTCCCTTAGTTTACATTAACTCAGCGTACAGATACTATTCTCTTACTTTACATTAACTCTGCGTATAGATACTATTCCCTTATTTTACATTAATTCAGCGTACAGATACTATTCTCTTAGTTTACATTAACTCTGCGTATAGATATTATTCCCTTATTTTACATTAATTCAGTTTACATATACTATTCCGTTATACAACGTGTTTACATTAACTCAAATTTGCTATTAATGTTTTAATCTTGTTGCTTTGATTCAATTTGCACCGAACAGGCTAATTTCTTGGGTGTATTTTATTTGTCATCCCTTGTCGATTAAATGTTTTAAATTTAATATATATATATATATATATACCACAGACTAGTAACTGTCTGTAGAATTTCGCGTAAAGCCACTCATGGATTATCTGCGCTAGCCGTCCCTAATTTACCAACGAATAGTGGGATTGACTGTCACAATATAACGCCCCACGGGTGAAATGGGAAAGCATGTTTGACGATAGGATTCGATTCTGCAATTCGCAGATTGCAAGTCGATCGCCTAAACCACCAGACCATGCCGGGCTATATAGTCTGGTGAATAAGTGTCTTAAAAACAAACTATCAAAATATCTTAATAACCTTTATTTAAACAAAAATATCTCAAGTATCAGGGAGCAATCACAAATTATCACATTACTAAAGCGTAGTTTAAGTTTAAAACATTAATTTAGTTCTTCAACTTCATACAATACCTATGTGTATATAATGTCGATCAAGTCCTCACCCCTACTCAATGCCTATGTATGTATATCCATACAGTTGTTCTAGTTTTCACCCTTATGGGGGTACTTGTGTGTAACTTAATACTGTGTACAATCTTTACTCCTACACAACGTACATTACTGGCAAAAAAAAAACAAACAACAACAACAAAAAAAAAAAAAAAAAAGACAACTCGTTGAACGTTGCTTATCTCAAGTTAGTAT
>NW_013666426.1:354990-360543 GCF_000517525.1 Limulus polyphemus
ATACTAACTTGAGATAAGCAACGTTCAACGAGTTGTCTTTTTTTTTTTTTTTTTTGTTGTTGTTGTTTGTTTTTTTTTTGCCAGTAATGTACGTTGTGTAGGAGTAAAGATTGTACACAGTATTAAGTTACACACAAGTACCCCCATAAGGGTGAAAACTAGAACAACTGTATGGATATACATACATAGGCATTGAGTAGGGGTGAGGACTTGACCGTCACATTATAACGCCCCCACGGCTGAAAGGGCGAGCATGTTTGGTGTGACGGGGATTCGAACCCACGACCCTCAGATTGCGAGTCGAGCTCCCTAACCATGCCGGGCCTGTATAATAGAACCTGTAATGTTTAATACTATAATATCTTAATATAACTTTGAATACATAATTCAGGTCCAAGCAGTGATGGAAATGGGGGTACCCGCCGTGTACCTAGTTCTCAGTTTGCATTTTTGTCCCCATTGGTCAAGTTTAGTACTACTGAAGATGTTTATTAACTATATTGCCACGGGTCAAAAGCCATGTTATCGCGTTTGTTGACTCGCATTCAAAATTTTATTGAACTACTATTTTATGAATTCATCTCAATAAGTTTGGTATCAAATTGTACATTATAATTCAAATGTTACTATTATACATTACTTAATTATTTAATTCAAAAGTAAATATTAAGAGAAAACACCTAAATATCGAATTTTATGTGTCACGTAGTATGGTGAATGCAGCATTGGTTCAAATTATATGTTTGTGATGTCCAAATACAAAGTCTAAAGTTTCTTACGAATTAGGAACTGAAATTACTGATATTGACAAGCTAGAATATAAAATAAGAACATCCTATCTTTTCTATTTGCTTTTTTATACCTATCAACCCACTTCTCCTTCTAAGCATGTACCTAGTTCCTAAAACCCATTTCAATTCCTGGATCCAAGTAAATATCTAACCTATATAAGACCAGCGTGTGTCACGTCACGCTTGATTTCTCGAAATAGGAGGAGTCGTAAAAACCAAAATGCATTTATCCAGATAGAATAGTTTAATTACTGTCCGCCCCATTACGATTTTAGTGACGGGGGAGCAAGGGGACCGTGAGGGGTGGGTGGGTGCAATGAAACCTTACAAGTGTAGCTAGTGTTGGTATAATAAGCCTAAAGTAAAAACGTAGTGTGGATCACCTTACCCTAGAGTCAAGTACATACAATTTATCATGAAAGTAAAAATGTCGATTCAATTTCAAACTTAAATCGTTTCTGAATTTAGCTATTTTCTGTTGTATCACCAACGATTTTAATAAAAACAAACCTCTTAAGTCAACGGAGACTAAATTAAGAAATCAACAAATATTTTTCCAGTTTTGTTGTCCTTACATTTCATTTTATACTTTCAGTACATAGACTAACAACAATATTAGGTTATACTTTTGTTGCTAAGCAACACGACATAAAAGCCATTGTTGGAAAGTAGTGTTACCAAAATGCACTGGCTTTTCTATATATTAGAAGTTATTAATCTAACTGATTTTTATCAATAATTATTCTATGAATACACCACGAATTCATTTCATGAATGATATAATTTTGATTGACTCGCAAAGGAATTTACCAACGTTTGACTGCAAGTTTCTGCTTCTTTGTTGGTCAAGCTTGATTTCGCAAAATGTATTTATTTCAGTTAGCTATGAAATGTGAAGTGTCGGGGTATACTATGAGGTGGGGGTGGGAGTACTTTCCCCGTCATTTTTGACGGGCTCTCCGCTAGTTTCGGTATAAAACACAACTTTGCCCATCAATAATTATATAGAATGTTGTACTCACGTGAGTGCATTAATTGCGAACAATATGATATATACGTAATAGGGTAACGCCACTTAATAAATATATATTTATCAAAAGCTGTATTACATAAAGGACGCACGTAATATGGTAACATTTTATGAAGAAGAAAAGGCCATAGATTATGGAAATATTAATAGTTAAGCCTATCCCCAATGATTTGTTTTTGACAAATTACCTTTAGTACAGCACACAGTTATGATGGATCATTCCTGTATACCTCAAATAAACCTACAGTTTTGGCACGTAAAAATCAATAAAACTAAGCCTCTGTTGAAAATACTTTGTTTATAAAAATTTTTTTTTAGCCAAAACACACACATTGTGTGTATATGTTTACATTTTAGGATTGAGTGGTGAATATAAGACTATATTAATTTCTCGATGGTAAATACAATCCTTTTTTTCTTGTTTTCACAAAAATTGCATGTTTTTATGTGAACTTTTTAAAGCAAAAATAAAAGTGAATAAGAGAAAAGTTTTTTTTTCTCTTTCAAATCTAATGTGTTTGATGACACACGACCAACAGAGCAAGACACAATAAGAAGACTTGTGGCTTTATTAATATTCTACTGACCTCGAGCACATTGTAACTTGCTGTTTTTATTTTAATCTTTACTTCTGCTTCGTTTAGTATTGCACCAGACCATTAAAAATGACGATTACTCAAAACAGTTAATTTTCGACTGTGTGGATGACAATGTTGGATAAAAAGATAAATAATGTTGTATGTGGCAGACATCAAAGAGAAAAAGGCTACAGTCTAGCGTATTAGCCCCCAATTATTTTTTGGCGAGAGCCACTTATTTCTAAGGACCAGAAAGCTACTTTTCTGGGGAGAGAAGGTGAGGTGGGGGTAGAATTAGTGGTATGAGTGAACAGCTTTATCAATTTAATAATTGATTACAAGCAAAAGATCTGTACTCAACAGCAAGTTCTCAAAGAATTTTGAATAAAGGGGTGCTGTGACCCACAAACCAAGGTTGAGGGAGCCAGTCGTGGCCCATGGACCACCTATTTAGGTCAAGACTCTAGCGTCACAGTATGCCAGGAAGTCAACTGTGCGAGTCAGTACGAAACAAATGGTCTCCACTAACTCATATACACTGTACTGTACAATTCCCAGCTGATAATAACGTTTTAACAATTACACTGCGGGTGATGCTCTCTGTCAGCACACAGTCTAGACACTGAAAAACATGCCCAGCAGGTAGGCATGCCAATTTAAATTGAACTTGTTCATCTTAGGCAGAACTTGCCTCTGGTAAACAACTAGAATTACAACTGTTAAAAAATAAAATAAAAAGAGAAAGATTACCTTACTATACCTGTGGCGGTACGCATATGAAACTTGCAAATAATAATAATAATACGTAAGTAGACGACTGAGAATTCACGTAGCTTTGAAATATAAATTTTATAACAAAAATTGCATCGTTCACTAGAATAGAATGTCCCCAAATGTACTTTCTAAGCAAGCTGTATATGTGTATAAAAACAAAAGCTGCTCAACGTAACATTGAATATTCTGTAGATATATGTGGTTAGTTATACATCAATTTTTACACTAGTATAAAGTTTCTAGGTAAATATTTCTTAACTAATCTACATACATTTAGAAATATGGTATGCATGCCGATATTTGCAAAAGTTAAATATGAACTAACGGATAATGGGAAATGCATATAAACTAGACTCATTCACAACACACAAATCATGGTTTATAGACGAGATTGGTGGGACAAAAAAAAATCTGTATAATTACTAAAAAAACAACAACAAAAGTTCCTTCAACTCCATTCAGGACAACGAGTTTTCTATCACGCTATGATACATAAAAGATACAAAGAGGCTAGTTGTGCCCTAATTTTGAACTGATGGAAGAAAGGCACACTAACAGCTATAAGCCACGCCCGGCCCACTATTTCTTCTTTAGCACTACAGACTTATATTTGCTGTTTTATTGTTGTTGTTGTTTGTTTTTTGGCTAAATGAAATCGACATATGTAAAACTGACTTTCTTATGAATATATAAGCATACCGAATATGTAAAACTGACTTTCTGATAAATATGTAAACATACCAAATATGTAAAACTGACTTTCTTATGAATATGTAAATATACCGTATGTAAAACGGACTTTCTTACGAATATGTAAGCATACCGAATATGTAAAACTGACTTCCTTATGAATATGTTAACATACCGAATATATAAAAATGACTTTCTTATGAATATGTTAACATACCGAATATGTAAAACTGACTTTCTTATGAATATGTAAACAAATCGAATATGCCAAACTGACTTTCTTATGAATATGTAAACAAACCGAATATGCAAAACTGACTTTCTTATGAATATGTAAACAAACCGAATATGCAAAACTGACTTTCTTATGAATATGTAAACATACCAATCAATACTTTAACATAGTTTGTTCTTTATTTAAATATGCATACAAATAATTTGAGATCTATAACAGTAATATATATATATATATATATATATATACACGCCGATGATAGCTGACATATAAAAACATAATCCACTTAAAACTTGTGTTTTTTTTCAGATTAGTTGTTCTTTTCACTTCGCAAATGTAGTTTATACACATTGTTTTTCTCTTTTTAACTTTCTATGCCAATACTAATACTGGTACTTTAACAATTCCCTTCCTTCGTTCAGTATGGTTCCGTAGAAGGTTTAAACACAAAGTTTTTTTTCCCTCTCGCATTTACCCACTGCTTACAAGCATTTTTTTCATTTAAAAACATTGTTAAAAACAAGTAAAGAAAATGCCGATTTTGCTGTTATCACGTGCAAATATTATTTGAATGTGGAGGGGGTAAGGCGCAACTTTGTTGAGTTAGGGGGGCGCCGTTATTTAAAGGGTGGAAAACTTTGTATAAACCTAATGCTCGATAATCTAAAACCCTTTTAGTTCAAAAAATGACGCATTAATATGAAAGCTTTTGCTTATCTTTTTATTAGACTTTTTGCTGTAATCTTACCTAAGCATTAATAGTGACTAACTAAAGTTTTAAATAAAGCAGTTCATCTCGAGTCACACGTTATCTGTACGCCTCGTTCACGACAATGCAGTGAAACACCATGAATCGGATTGCACGTTGAAAATATTACGTCGTCAAGAAATTAATGTCGCGTTTTAGAACACTTTCATTAACCATCCCCCCAAAATCGTACATCACGTATAATAGTTTAAACGAACCGCCTAAACGTCACGTTAGTGTAGCCTATATAATGTGCAAAGTTTAGTATACTCTAATCCCTTATAGTGATGGCACACGAGGAGACACATATTCAGCATGTAATGCTGTTTGAATACAAGAAGGGAACAAGCCTCTGTAGCCACAAAGAATGTCAAAGATTGTTTGTTTTTGAATTTCGCGCAAAGCTACACGAGGGCTATCTGCGCTAGCCGTCCCTAATTTAGCAGTGTAAGACTAGAGGGAAGGCAGCTAGTCATCACCACCCACCGCCAACTCTTTTGCTACTATTTTAACAACGAATAGTGGGATTGACCATCACATTATAACGCCCCCACGGCTGAAAGGGCGAGCATATTTGGCGGGACGGGGATTCGAACCTGCGACACTCAGATTGCGAGTCGAGCGCCCTAACCACCTGGCCATGCTGGGCCGAATATCCAAGAAATTTATGGGAATGTTTTGAACGTTCATAAGTGTCAACGATGGTT
>NW_013666426.1:361444-365004 GCF_000517525.1 Limulus polyphemus
CTAAAAAAAGCGACATTAATTTCTTGACGACCTAACATATATATATACGTACATAGTCGAGATTATTGGGGAGCAGTTTTTATAAATCCAGGTGCTTTAAAACCTCGAATTATCCCTTATTTCAATAAACTATTAAAATATTTGTAATTTTAGACAACAGTATGCACCTAATTAAGCCTCCTACCCACCCATCCGCTCCCGGTAACTCAACAGTAATTCTGACGATTTTTTACTCTAAAAATAGATTTTCGATATCCGCGCTGGGCAGAGCACAGATAGTTTATTGTCGTTTCAAAGCAAACAAAACCTAACAAGTGTAATTACAGAGATTGCATACCTTTCCCCCTTAGCTCCTTTTTGGTATTGCAAGCGTTTATATTGGATAACGTTAAATTTCACCTTCAAAGACTCAGAAAACCCTTCTCAGATCCAAAATGACCAATGATCTGGATTTTTTTTTTTTGTGGTGTGATGAGGAGTCTCAACCTTAACGTGCCCATGAAATACGGTACAAATCCGATCACACTTTACAGAGTTACTAACCGAAAACCGCGAAAATGCCCTACCTCCCCATTATAAAAAATGCTTCAAAGTGATCCAGAATTCGGATTTGAATCCGAAACAGATATAGGGAAGGACTGTTCCATACTGACTTCCCATCTTGTATAAAAGTTTCGTGTACGTCGGTCTAAAAATTTTCGAGATATGCGCGCAGAAACACAGACACATATACACACACGATTGCAATACCCTCGCCCCACCACCCTCCGGTGGCGAGGGTAATTAAGAGAGAGAGAGAGAAAAAAATACTCGATCCATCACATGAGGTGTGAAAGGGCTATTTATTGTTCATTTTAATCATACCAATCGGATTTAATTTAACTAGTTTTTTTTCTTTTAAGTGTATGCTTTTATGTTAAAATAATTTATCATACAAGAAATTTTCAACGCAGTCTTTAATTTGTTGATTTTTGTATTAAACAAATACAGATTTAGTATGGTTCGAACTGAATGAGACATATATATATATATATATACTTGTTGAAGTAATGTCAATTTGCTAAACAACAAAATATAAAAAAGGGTCCTGGCAGATTTTTTATTTTCTGCTTCCAGTATAAATCAATAAACATAGAAGAAGATCTGTACGAAAATAAAAGATAAACTAAGCAAATGGCGTCGTACAGAAAAGTTTTACTTAACGTAAAAACACACAAGTGCACGTAGTATCAAGTCAACGAGAAAGAAAGATGCCCCTAAGCCTCGAAACAAAAAGCATTGCCAATTTTCGACACACTAAACATTACGTCTGTGTAGTTTATGTAAACACCAACCGTTCGTACATACTGAGAAAGCTTTTTCTCTTCCACCGTGCACGCCTTCCATTAATTTTGTTTTCGTTATATATATGTTTTTAGAACTATTTTGCTCTTCTGCGCGTGTGCGTTTCAGTTGGTAAGGGCCGTAACACTCCATTTTCTTAGTATATACAAGTCAAAATCTAGCTTAAAAAAACAAAACAGGAAAACGCAAAGAAAGATGGGGGAAGACTTCTTATTCCATTTAAATTGATAGTTGTCAGGAAACAGTAGATATACTTTAAAAAGCCTCCTTATAACTAAATAATTATATAAATATACATAAATACATTTCACTGTGCAATAAATGTCACAGACTGAATAAAATATTTTTAAGGTGCATGAAGATACATGCAAGTCAAAAGAATATTAAGTAGTGTAGTATATAACCTTATAAGTTTCGGTTCAAGTTGACGCTGGAATTTTAAGCCTTTAAATGCTACTCACAGCAACAAACTATGGGCTTCACTATATACCGACGTAGCTAGGAGACCACATGCCAGCTCAAAATGCGCCGGTGGTGGGCTGCTCAAGTTATTTTTAGTTAAATGCACATTCCTATTCCTGTCAACATCAAATAAAACTATAGGGGCATAGTCCCCAATACGTTTTTTTAAAAGCGACACTAGAGTTGTTCTGTGGGTATTAAGCCAGGTAGCGATACATGTATATGTTAAAAAATATAAATCAGACACAACATGATCTATCACAGTGTGATGCACTGCAAGGTATGTGAATTGTGCTTATTAGCAACCTAACAGAATATATACACACACACACTGGTATTATTAAAAGCTTTCTATCTTTAATTGTATTGGGTTTGACAACAATAACACCTGTTGAAGGAAAGTTGTACTTCACGAAACATGTTCAGTAAATATTATTTACTTATGTTTGTTTGTTTTTCATCCATGTTTTCAGTCGTACAAACGTTATTTAATTTGTGATTTTGTTTTAGTTAGTGTAGTGACTGTGTTAATGAAAACGAGTTATTATAATAAACTTTGACAATTAGAAATAATGTCAGTGAGAAACTGAATATTTTCATTAGTAATATATACAGAGATTGAGTACGTTATATTAAAATGATTTTGGAGCTTCTCCAAAATAGCTCTTTCTGGCGACTATGCACCTTGACAATAGCCCAGCAGCGTGTTTTCATTGTAACGATCTCCGTCTTAAGTCTGTCATGTTTAAAGCAAACCACCTCCTCCCTGCACCCTTTCCATGGCCCACTTATGTCCAAGGATTACGGTTTCCAAACGTCTGTTTCAACAGTCCGATTGCATAGAAATCAATATATAAAAGATGGCGTCTTTAACAAGAAACATTGTGCCATCAGTATCCAGAATCCACCTTATCACATCAGTATTCATGGACTTTGACAATAAACATCGTGCCATCAATATCCAGGATTCACCTGATTACACCACATCAGTATTGATGGAGTTTGACAACAAACATTGTGTCATAAAAATAAGTTGTCAAACAACGATTTATGATCGTAATGAAGTGACTTTTTTTGGGGGGGTGGAATATACTACATGCTTGGACAGAACCTCTTCTTTAGGTATGATACTTGAAGGAGACAGACCAATGTTCTGTCGAAATATGTAGCATGTTACCCCGAAAATAAATCATTTCATTATGTTTATAGACCTTTGTTTACCAAATTATTATTATACTATGTTACGTATTACAATTTCAAATGGTCTGAAACCGAGCTAAATTATAATTTAAATTTAGTAGTTAGATAAATGCCGATATATATCCAATTTATGATATTTGCCAACAAGATTGATACACACAGTTTCTTTTTTAATACAAATATGTTTTAATATATAAACAACAATACAATCTACAATACAAATAGTTATTACAAACAATGATTTATATACAAATGTTTTGCAAACTTACAAGCAATATAAAATATTCTTTCTTGTCTGGAATTTCCTTGATGTCTTATCGAGGGTTCACGATTAGCGAGTTAATTTCGAGTTGATATAGATACAATTCACTTAATATAGAAAGCTAGCTAGCCCTGTGAAATTCATTGATCACACGCCAATTTTTCCTACCGGTGACGTTAGGTAATGTTTTCGTAAAAGTGTTAATGTCCGATGTGAATCCACTGAAGTTGAATGATTTGTAATGTTAGAAATTTATAAGTGTTCCTGGTCAAATATTTTAAGTTTTCCGATT
>NW_013666426.1:365136-367967 GCF_000517525.1 Limulus polyphemus
GAGTTTCGCAATACATATTTAACAGTACAAGTTATGTACATTTCTAAATATAAATGAAATTTAAGCAAACATCGATATTAAAATAAATATATAATAATAAATCCGTCACAACTAGCATAATGTGTTTCCATACTCAAATAAACATCGTGCCATAACTTACCAAGGATCAATCTGATTACGACACACCAGTATTGATAGACTTTGACAACAAAATCGTGTTATCACTACCCAGAAGAAACCAACTTAGTTAAGCAACTTTGGCCATTCCTATATCAGTAAAAACATCTCAGAAAGTAATCCGTAACACTAATATTCCAATCAAAATCCTTCAACACTGAAATAAAAGCGTAAAATCACGACTAGACAATTTTTGCTATCAACAAAAAAGTATTCATGCAACAACAACAGAAGAAAAAAAAACTGTTTGGGAAGAGACCAAAAAGTAATTGATGTATATTGCATAAAGAATGTTGTATACAAGGCCACACGCGGAGTGTAATCGGTTTTACGTGGGAGATTAGCTTCATCAAAGAATTTTCAGAAGGTGCAAGACGCATTCAATGAGGGAAAACAGAAGAGTCATCCCAAAACATCGCATCGATATCCACGCTTTAACAATAGATAAACAAGTAATGAGTGCTACGGTCTTAAATCGTAAACGATTCTCAAAATAAAATACGTATTAAATATATATGCATTAAGAAACTAAATCCCACACTAAATCATGATCGTGGATGTTCTGTTAAAAAACTTGTGAAAACTTGATATTTGTCTTTTCTTTGTGAATAACTCGTGTGTTTTCTTCTGATAGAAACGTCGGGAATATTTTCTCTCTCTTCTGATGATCATTCTATTTATTATAACAAGCAGTAATAAACGCCCTCCGAGCAGGTATAACTGCTAGTTTCTGTGGAATGCTATTGGGCCTGCGGCCTTTTCTGGAATTGTCTGACAGTTCTACAACAATGTACTCATACTTGACATTCAATAATGTTCACCATCCATGATAAAAAGGATTTTATTAAAATTTTGTTTAAAAATGAGCAGTCATCTCAGAGTAGATTTTATTGAAGTATATCTTTGTAGACGCAGTTATCAATGAAAATGCCTTGCTTTTCTTTTGCATGAGATTTTCACTAAAGAAAAACAAATGATTTTTTTAAAAGTTTGTTCTTTGATTGTTTTAAATCTGAAACTTACTCCTTTTTGTTTGTCATTTTAATTGGTTAATCTGAAACATATCATTTTTGTGGAAGTTTCAATTGTTTTATTTATTGCTCAGCTATAAAAATACTGCCTAGTTGTAAAAAATATTACCCAGTTATGATTGGTGATGATCAATACGGTAGTTTCCGAGATCCGAGTTTTGGACGTATACACCGCAAGCTCCATTATAATAAGATTTTTATAATATTTATTAACTACTCTGGTTTATAAAAACACGAGTAATAATTTTTATTTTAAAAACATTAAAATTGTCCTCAACGATTCTGAAGACAGTGATGTTTTCTTTGTCGGAGAAGCTAATAAATAACTTAATAATAACCTTCCCAAGTTCTTTAATGTGTTACACTGTTTCTTTCTAAACTTAATATTATCTGTTATTTGTTCTGAGCCCACTACTGCGTTTAGTAGGGTATTAAACCTCCAGCAAAAATCTCAAACTAAACGTCGAGATTGTAAAAAGTTTTTCACTGAAACATTTCTGAATTCAACATGGAAGTGACATGAATAACAGGTTTTACAAAACAAGAGATTCTTCTGAATGACATACCACAATCTCTCGACGTTAAAAAGAAGACAGAGAGAAAACGCCGAAGAAAAATGGTGGGCTAAATGCCAGCCACACATACTTGAAGCTAACAGTTACAGACGATAAATGAATAAAAAGCAAGGCCAACAGACTTGGCAACGGGATTAACTCACTTCCTTCATAAATTATTATGCCCGACTGAAGAAGAACAACAAAAACAATTTGCTCACACAAAACTTAAATCACTATATTTTTATACACCTTTTGAGATAATAAAACAATACTAAAAACAAAACACACAACCACACATAAAAAAAACGAAAATAAGAAGTCAGGACACATATTCTTTTATCCTAGTGGAAACTTGAAAGGGTATTTGAAATATCTAAGTTGAACTACACCTTCTACGAGACATGAGATAAACGACCATGATATATGTATATTTATATATATAGAGTGACCCCAAAGTCCAAATATAGCTGTATAATCATCCTTGATTTAGAGCTGCTGACCAAAGGGAGGGAAACCAGTTAGCAACACCCGATACCTAAATGGCTACTCTTCATCAAACAATGAGATTGACTGTTATGTTTATAACCCTGTCACAACTAGCTGAAAGTGAGGAGCGAGTTCATAGGAATATCGCAGACTCAAACTTTGGACTATCAAATCCACATCTTGACACGCTAACCATTAGGTTATGCCGCCCAATTCGATAGAAACATAAAATCCCAGTTGATAAGGTTTTGTAGAAAGAACGCGTACATACAACATAAAATTAACGATTAACGTCCGTTCTTGAAAGTTCACTTTTGATTAATGAAAAGTTGGAAAATGACTTCTAATAAATACGAAGCTTTCTGTAAAATTCCCGACTACAGTCCTACATAAATACTGTAATTTTTTGATCTAATATTTGTTGGAGGTAGCTTAAAACAGCGGTTTTCAACCTTTTCGATACCAGGGATTGGCTCATTGTCTCCCTAAGTAGTCTGTCAGGTTTTTATAGGGCCGCGATTCTTTACAGCAGGTGTGTGTGACTTGTTGGCAATAAATTTCACCAATAAACGAACATGAA
>NW_013666426.1:368543-377293 GCF_000517525.1 Limulus polyphemus
TGGACCAATTGTTGGTTGAGATGTTGCAAAGGAAATATCTGATGAAGCTTTTCACCAGACACTAATCATAGCAGAACCGTCTTCAAGTTTTGTACACCAAAAAACTTTTCAAATAAACGAATAGCACACAATTCACTTGTTTTAAAATAATATATTAAAAACAAGTCAAACATATGTACAAAAACAATTCATTACGCTATTGGTTACCACAGTTGAATCTAAAGCTTTAAATAATGATTTTTTTTTGTCAAAGTCCACACAGGCTGATTCAGTTACTTTAGAAACCAATTGACAGAACGAATTATTTCTTCTTTCCTCTGTTATTACAATACACGCTGTGAAACTCACTTTAAAAATCGCCCATTGTGGATAAACTCACACACAGTCTAATTTCACTTTTACTAACTTTTTAACTTTCTGTATCTGCACGTATTTATAACACGCGACAGAAAAATCTAGAAATATCTAGCCCTCTAGTAACAACAATATTACACATAACGAGAAAAACGTAGGAGCTTCGATGACGTCAACAACATTAGAAAAGCCAACTGCAACAAATAAACTACATATACAACGTACGGCTCCTACAGAATTACGTAACGAAAATTGTCATAACTACCGCATTTAAAATAATTAACTTTTAACACTCTTGTTGTGAAAACTAAATAATCATTAAATATTAAATCCCTAAATAAACTATATAATAACTTAAACTGAACAGTCTTGTACATCCGACACAGTCTTAGACCACTAAAATGTAAATTCAACGAAAACCATTACGATTTGCATATGAATATACTGTTAGTTTCTGTTTATCTGTTGTCGTGAAATCCCACGGACCAGCGTCAGTCCGCAGACAAGTGGTCAAGAAACTCTGCTTTAAAGTACTTGTAGGCCTGAGCGATATTCTAGCATAAATTCAGTATTTTTTTAAAACCTGACGCAGTTACAAATGATGAACAGCTGTAACATTTTTAATTATTGTTATGATGTGTATTAGTTTTAGTTAAATACCTGTTTGCGCGGTGTATCTGTGCTGTGTCTAACGTAAGTATAGAAACCCGATTTTTAACGTTATAAGCCCTCAGACGCCATTACAGGGTCTTCAATACCTAACAGCACGTGAACTCTTTAAAATTATCATCGTGCATACAGATCATAAAGATATGTTCATATAGGGGGATATCCATTATACTTCATGGTACTGGACAATAAAGAAATATGAATCATCTTGGAAACCCAGGACCATCAAGGAAGAGACCTGCAACATTTCGTACCACCCCAGACGTGGTAAGCAAAGTGCAGCGTATCGAAACAGATGGGAATCAGCGAACACAAAGTTCAGTAGCAAAATAGTCCACCTGACCCAGGCAACAGCAGGCATCATAATATAGAAAAGTTTCCTCTAGAAAAACGACACACTCACGTGTACACAAGATGCCTCTGCGACATACCCGTTCAACAGTAACATATCTCAATCAGCTGGAAAATGAAACGAGTATTTGAACTATTCCCTATGAAGAAATAATGCTCAAGTCACATGACGCAGAGCCTGTGCGATGGGACTGCTGAAATGGGCGCTTAGAAACTGTCGTCATCCTCCAGACAGATTATGGAAAGCCGCGGGGAGTTTAGAAAGTACATATTACCTACTATCAGAATATTTTGTATAAACAGTTCAGGCTAAATATATAATACCATATTAGTGGCAAATTGCTATCTTGCCACAAGCCCGGAGCAATGTACAAAAGCCCGGAACGCCTTTAAAACATTACAATAACGAAATTACAAATTCTAACTTCAGTTATTAATTTCAAATTACAATTTCTCCGGTACTAAAGCAATCTATATAAATAGTTTCGTGTTTATAAACATCATGAAATCAGTGATAAACTGCTATCTTCACAAACATCAAGAACAGCGTATAAATACCCTAAACACTTATAAAAAAAACACAGTAACTTAATTAGCACTAATTCTAAAATAATTTATAATTTTAAAAATAATGTTTCTAGAATATTTTGTATAAATAGTATAGGCTTGACATACAATACTGTTTCACTGTTGAACTGCTGTTTATACGTGTTAATCGTCTATTGCACTGAAATAATATTGTATGTTAAGTTGAAACTATTTATACAAGATATTTTAATACTAGATCATACGTTTATACAAGCAATGATATAAGCACTTTCTAAAGACGGGTGGAAATATCAATCTAATTATACTTATTATTTTAAATAAGAAAGTTAAGTTAAACGTGCTACAAAATATCAATATTAGAATTTGAAATCGTAACATAAAGATGATGGAAGGAACGACATTCGATGCCCATCAAAATACTGGTGTTCTATATAATTTGTATTTATGGCAAAGATACTAAGGCTATCTGCCGTTGTTTATGATTTTTCAACTACTGATCAGCAGGAAAGCAGTTAGCAGCACCCTACCATGAATAAGGGATTGACTTTCACACTTATAACGCACCCATTGCTTAAAATACGGGGAATTTTTTTATGGTATAGCATGATTCGAACCCGTTTCGCAAGAGCTCTATAATAGGGCAAACTCCCCCCCCCCTTCTACATAAATATAGGGGAGAGAAAAAACGTTGACCAGTGTCATATGAAATTATAGCCCCTTGTTAAATCAAAAAATTAAAAATACCCCCCCCCCGGTTGTTCAGAAGAAAGTTTCCTGGCTTACAATACTAAAATGTGGGGTTCGATTATCCGTGGTAAACCAGGCGCAAAACAGCACATTGTGTAGCTCTGCACTAAAAAAAAATACGACTAGATAAAATTAATCTTCAAAAGAATAACTAAAGCTTTCAACATTTTTCAGTTTTAAACAATAAACAAAATAAACGTTTAAACTTTGAAATTAACGTTGACAATATTTTACAAGAATTTTAAACGATTCACTTAGAAAAAACTCCTTATGCTACTAGGGTTTTTACGCGCTATTCCAAACAACTGCGTCTGTTGAGAGTTGGGAAAACAAAGATGATGTTGATGACTAATGTTTCATAATCAAAGACTATTATAACATATTTCCTCTGCGTATCATTTTCAAATGAAAAATGCTTTTAGTGTGTGATAAAACTGCATTCCGTGCTGTTCCGGGTTTTAGTGTCGTTCTGTTCCGGTTTCAGATATTATAATCACGATGTTTCTACGAAATTTGTATATATATCTAGAGAGAGAAAGATTTGATCACAATTCAGCTCACTCAAACAAAAAATAAATATTATGTTCTTAAGCCTAGAAAATTGATTTTGTTCATTCCAAAGTTTGTAATATAATTGACTGAAAAACTCGTTAGATAAGAACATTTAAAGTATATTTATATTCACAACCTACTTACATTAACTCAGAGAGAAAAAAGCATTTACAGGCATTAAAAATATCTCTGATTTTTTCTTTTTAAGGAATACAAATGAACTTCTCATTAAAAAGTTAAATATCTATCGAAATCTCCCAAAATGTCGCTTCCCTTTATAAATTACCCCTTTTCTCCCCGTTTTAAAAATCAACGAATACAGCTAAGTTTTTCAATAAAAGTCACATGCAACCCTTCACTTACAGGTTGCATTATTTTCAACTATTAGATTTCGAGTAATTAAACAAACATTTTCTTATTATCTTATGAACATCTCCGAAACATAACGCGTTCCTTTCGTGGTTATTTATTATTTTTATTTTTTTAACAGCAAAGTCAGTATTTGCATAGGTTTCAAGAGAGAGAGTAAAAATGATCTATACTTTAGCATTACAAGTCACAAGCTGCAAAGCACGCAATGTTAAAATATAAGAGCATATTTAATCCGATACAAAAAGTTTCTGTATTACTTTAGAATAAACGTATTCTTGGAACAGCAAACATTTAGGTTCGACAGGTATTTTTTTCCCTGTAAATGAATCAGAACGCACATTCACGAAACACACACAAAACAATATTTACTTCGTCATACAATTAACTAATTAAACATAGCCTTTGCTCATTATGAGTATACACATATTAACTCGTCTACTATTTTTAAGCGTGCTTTTGTTTGTTTGTTTGCTATGAAGCACAAAGATATACAGCGAGCGGGCTTTCTGCACTGTTCCAACCACTAGTATAGACTCTAATTTTTAGCGTTACAAGCATTAGATGTTATCGCTGAGCTATCAGGATCCTTCAAAGTTTAAAACTATTTCAAGTCCTCTAAGATTTAGGCTTATTTTTTTAGGGTATCGTTTTTTCCAGAAGTTCTTGGGAATTTACATTTAATTTTACAAATCAAAATTTGATGAAAGAAGATGCGAGAAAAATCCCCCCCCCCAAAAAAAAACAACACTTCTAACCTGAGTTCAATTACAATTGTAATTGTGTAATTCGTAATTATAATTGAACCTACATTGAGACACCCATAATTTAAATTATATCGTGCAATTACGCCTTTATTTGTGATAATCATCTTTCGAATTTCATAATATGATAAATATATGTGCTGAAAGACAATTACAGCAGCTTTGTTAGCCTCCTGTTAGAAGCAGTTTCAGCTAATCTAATCTAACTGTATTTAGCACACAACACAGGTTTGTTTCTTTTATGAAGTTTTCGCAAACCTACTCGAGGGCTGTCGTCCCTAATTTGGGGGTTATATAACAGAGGGAAAGCAGTTAGTCGAAACTACAAACCGCCAACTCTTGGCCTACTCTTTACCAACGAATAGCGGGATTTACCGTAACATTATAACGGCCCCACGGGTGAAAGGACGAGCATGTTCGGCGACGATTGCGAGTCGAATGTCCTAACCACCAGGCAAACAACAAAGGAAGAATTATCTGTACCTTGACTAGAGACTAGCGATCCAAATCGATTACATTTGGATTCAAATAAATGCGAACGACTAAATATAAATTCTATATAATGAAACCACACTTATTCATTCACAGTCCCATGCTGTGTTTTACATCACGCTGTTATTATGCTGTCACATTTTCGTATTTTCAACCACTATGCCTATCCCCAAGCATGGCCTTGGTAACTTCAGGAAGAAGTGCAAGGACTACAAGTAAAGAGGTCTTACAATGCTACCTTTATATATGGAAATATATGTCTGCTATAATTTTCTTTTACAATCCAAGTTTTTCTGAGTAGTTAAAATACGCTATGCCTTGTTGCATATTATTTATAATGCATTTCTTTAATGTTACAAATATATTTTTCAGAGACACCACACAAATAGTTACCAGAAGTTGAAGGAACCAGTTCATGCCAAAACAACAAAAGACCAGAGAGCTGTCTCTCACTTTTGTAATGTTCACTTTCAAACTGTATTACTCACGTCAACAGGCCCTCACGGACAGCGTGGTCAATTTTTTGCCTAGTTCCTTCAGTCTCTGTCACGAAGATCCAGCTTTCATGTTCTGCTGAAATTGGTGCAGACCTCCTATCCGCCTCAACTATAAACTTCTGCTAACCTTCTTGCCAGGACCTTTTTTCATCTAGCAAGAATCATGGCCTCTGCCTGACTAAGTAAGTTTGGTCTAATAGGAACATGCACTCATTCATTGGCATCACTGGTCACTATATCCACAAATTTAAAACCAAGAGTGTCATATTAACTTACAGGAGATTCAATGGGTCATACAACGCAGACAACATCCTCTCCAACTACCAATCGGTCATCTATAGTTTCGGACTGAAGAACAAAGTTATGACCATAGTAACTGACAATGCTTCCAATATGATGAAGGCTTTTATTACTATTCGAATTCTTGTCAATACAACAGGTCTGATGATTGCAGTGACAGCGAGAACATCTGTATTGTGGATACAAGTTATTACCTCAACTACCTGCCTTGTCACTTTTCTTGTTTCACTCATACTACCAGTTGGACTGAAGCATACAGGGCAAATGTCAATCAGCAGCAGTTGGGTAAGCAGACGAGTCAGTCATGTGCTTTATTCAAACTGTGCAACAGAGCTCTTTAAGGAAGAGAATAAGCTGCCAAAGCTACTAGATGGAATAACCAAGTGAAGGTCATGAAGTCAATCCTCAAGGTGAAGACACACCATCATGGAACAGCTCAACTTCCTTGGTAAGTTCACCAATTACGACTTAAACACCGTGAAATAGCTTGTTGAGATTCTTAGCCCATTTGAACTTGCCACTGATCAGATTGAAGGTGACATCCAATTCACCACCAACTGTATTCTGTCCTGCATACGTGGAGTTAAAGCTTAATTGGCTGAAATATGAAACACCTAAAAATATAAAATAGTTTCAGCTCTAAAATCCTTCATCGACAACTGCTTTCGAAAATACGAGAATGGAGAATCCTTCACTTTGGCTGCTACACTGTACTCACTCTGGAAACTAGAGTTTTGATTCTGGCAGAATCAACAACAAAAAACATCCAAGGATTATGGATCCAGCATCCAACAGGTTTCGGCTTCCCACAGCCATCATGTATCAAGTCGAGAGCTAATTGAGCCAGCCCAGTATCCAGGAGGTTGCAGACTCATTGGCTTTCTGGCAACAATATTAAGTCGCCCTTCACCAACTTACCCACCTAGCACCAAATACTATGCAACACAGGCTTCATCTGTCCCAGTTTAGTACCTGTTTCAATTGCTGGGAATGTCTTCAGCTCCGAGATATATTCTCTCTCAGACGTCATGTTTAAGGAACTCGGGTTCATTCGATGCAATAGACAAACTGCTAAAGAAAATAACTGTTCATCACCTCATTTCTTTGACCAGTTTATTTCTGTATTCGTTCTCATTATCACTGCTTATTTATTTAGAATAAAGATAAACACACTAATATGTGCAAATGTTTATTAATTTTTAGTGTAATTTCAATTATAATTGCCATTACTTCAGTATAATTGTAACTAATTTTAATTAATACACAACACCACTGTAATGGTAATGCTAACAAACAATGCTGCTGTAATTGTAATTTTAATTAAACAAAATACCACTGTAATAGTAATACTAACGAACAATGCTGCTGTAATTGTAATTAAACAAAATACCACTGTAATGGTAATGTTAACAAAAATTACAATTACAGCAGCATTGAAACAAAATACCACTGTAATAGTAATACTAACGAACAATGCTGCTGTAATTTTAATTGAACAAAATACCACTGTAATAGTAATACTAACGAACAATGCAGCTGATCATTGCTATGATATTTACCTGCAACATTACTTTCTTAAACTGAAAATAAAATGAAAAAAGCATTTACTTGAAATGTGCTTTTCGCGTTGATACTAAATAATCAAGTAGTCAATTATTTAATACTTCTAACTGCTGCCGTCCCTAATCTTGAACTACTGATAAGAGAGAAGACAACCAGTCAACAGCGCCATACCGCTCACCATCCATTATTACTCTTATGATGTAACCACAGGTTAAAGTGGGGTACTATTTTGTGGAATATAACGGATTCGACCGCGGCTAACCAGCCCCGTAATACAGAACTCTTACCATAGAGCCAACCCGCACCACCGCTATAATACATTCTCAGTTTTAACAAGCAAAAGACAAATTCACAGCGCTACTAGCAAAGTGGCAGGTTCAAGATTAACTCAACTCCTAATTTTAAGTCGGTGAAAACCTGTTAGTTACTAATATTTTTTTCTTCATAAGCAAAAAATAATCACCTTTCATCAATATCCTCAAAAACAATTAACAAGAAGATAAACATGACAACTAAAGAGTTTATGACTTCGGTTTTTGAAATAATTGAGGTATGTATGTATGTAGCAAATATAAGGAAATGCCACTTTTCTTTTTGAAGTACACACTGGAGTAAAATTATAAATCAATTATAACGAACGTTTGATTCACGCTTATTATGTTTTACATTAATTTTTGGGTTTACATATTAATTTGAAACAAGTTTTTCTATCGCAAATAACACTTATTGTCAATACGTAGATATTTGCTGAATGGGATCTTTTCAGCGATGATTCAGTTCCAAATTATAAACATAATATTTAGTTTACAATTTTATATATCCAAGTAGACTGCAGTGCTAAACCATTAAAAGTTATATAAGCACAATATTTTCGTTGATTATAAAGATACATTGCAACGTGGATAACTTTATTATCCCTTTTAATTTCCCAAATTTTAACAAACTACAAAAACAAATGCTCAAAATAAGATCAGAGATTGTGACTGCAAAACCTACATAGATTATTTGATACTTTATAAGAGAGGAAAAGAAAGAATCTTGATTAGCCAAGCAGTAGCGGAAGAGGTACCCATTAAATGTGAGTGGTATATGGCAATTTGGATATTAATTTTCTTGTTCATGTTCATATAACACCAGAAGTAGAAAACGCTTCTAGTGAAAAGTGACTCTCTATTCTTCAATTCTAAAGCGAAATATCTGGTGACGACTAATCTTCATTTGATTAAAAGACGAAAGGAAAGAAAGCATCCGGGAAGTTTGCCAGACACTGTATAAAACTGTATCATCTGATACCGGTTTTAGCTGCCTTGAAAAATAGCTGTGTGAATATGAGAACACGGGAACTGTAACGCGAAACATAAGGCAAGTCTTGATTTGCTTGTTTGTAACTAAGCACAAAGCTACACAATGGACAATCTGTGCTCTGTCCACCACGGGTATCGAAACCCGGATTCTAGCGTAGTAAGTCCGCAGGCATACCGCATAAGTCTTGAATTGTTTGTTTTGTTTTTGAATTTCGCGCAAAGCTACACGAGGGCTATCT
>NW_013666426.1:378200-383322 GCF_000517525.1 Limulus polyphemus
TGTGAAAGGGATTCGAACCCGCGACCCTCAGATTGCGAGTCGAGTGCCTTAACCACCTGGCCATGCCGGGCCCATAAGTCTTGAAGGAGTATCCTTTATTAATGATTCATTTTAACTAAATAACAATGAAAAATAAATTCCTAAGTTATCAAAGTTATTACTTTTTTAATGTGTAGTGATGTAATTGTGTGCTTTCAGTACTACAATCAATTAAAACTTAACGCCGTAAGAGAATAAGACAGAAAATTCAAATGTGGAAGATGTCAAAACTCGTGTTCTATATTCACACACGATGACCACCATGGGCCATTAATCTGTAGCAACATCCGCAGTTTTTAATCTCTTCGTTAACATATAATGAGAACAATGCAAATTAAAGTGACAGAAAAAAAAATGAATAGCGTTTTACTATAGACAACTTGTAAATTGAATGTTTCGATCTCGATACAAAAATATTCCTAGCACTGTCTGCTACAGCGCTTCCCAAACAGTGGAGCACCCCCCCCCCCCCAGGAGGGTGAAAATGATCTCTTGAGGGAGGGGGTGGGGTGAGTGAACGATTAGAAGAGTCAATAGTGCAATCATGTAAAATTAAGCGATTTCATATATTTTTATTAACAAGAATAATAGGTACTTACTAAAACACATATAGCATTTTGATGTGTATCTGTGTTTACATCTCGTCACTTAACTCACTCTTTCTCTCATTTGAAAAAAAACTAAATCAAGAAGGGCCCGTTTAAGAAAGCATATTTATTAAAGGTAGACGTGAATGAGAAGTTTGGGAAACTTTGGCCTACAGTAAAATATTTAAATACAAGAAACAGATACAGTCGCCATATACAACAACGTGACGTAATAACCATCACTAATGTTACTTTCATAAAGTAACGTAGGGAAAATATAGAAAACATAATTAGTTTATATATAAGATTCATAGTTGCATTTCACAACTCAAAAGTTAACATGGTATTGCAATTTATTGACATCACTGTATCTAGTAACAAGATCAAAACGTATTTTCTACTGTGCTTCAGATACTGTATGACTAAGTCCAAGTTTAACTGACGAAAGATGGCGCTAATAATTTGTTGTTGTTTTTGCTAACTTTTACTAAGCAATAAAACTTACGAGTTTGGACTAAAGTACAAATGTATTATAGTATTAATCAATAATATAAAAAGACCCATGAAAGAAGAAAGAACCAACACAAAGTACTGCGTCTCCTATTCATATAGTCAACAACGAAAACAACAACAACAACAAAAAAACAACAAACTTAAGAGTGTTCATGTGCGACGCTGACAACTGACTTTTAGAATGAAACATTAATATCAACCTGCGATATACTTCCGCATATGTTGAACTATATACATTTGGGCAGCGACAGGCACTCTGTGGATTGATATGTTGTCTTGATGCATTGTTTAAGTCAGCTACTAACTACATACGCAATTACAACAGTAATCTGTTCTGACTGGATATTTTTATACGCAAGTCAAAGGAAAATGTCCTTGAATAGCTGCATACTCACCAATATTCTCAAAATTCGTACTTTCAGTTTAAAGTCCAAAAACTATCACTTTTGGATGTTCTTGAATGACCGAAGTGAAACAGTTTAAGCTCAACACCGGGGCGTACTGCAAGTTATCTAAATACATAGTTAACCCTAATATAACAGACAAATTCTGAGCTTAAAAATATACAAATTTGATTGAATATATAGAGCCAGTATAATACCTAGTGATCAAGATTTATACAGAAAAAATAACTAAATTGTAAAGTCTGAAGGTATGTGTGTGTGTGTGTGTGTTTTCTTATAGCAAAGCCACATCGGGCTATCTGATGTGTCCACCGAGAGGAATCGAATCCCTGATTTTAACGTTGTAAATCCGAAGACTTACCGCTGTCCCACCGGGGGACAAGTCTGAAGGAAACAGTTTGAAAGGAAACATCGGCCTGTAAAAAAATTAAAAAATCGCAAAGGGTTTAAAGGATATAAGCATGAAAGAAGGAATCTGAGCGGGAATCTAATATTTCTGCAAAGATTATGGAAATAAAATGAATAATATAATTTGTCTAACCCATGGGTACGACGATTATGGTTTGTTTGTAATTAAGCACAATGCTACACAATGGGCTATCTGGGCTCTGCCCGCCACGGGCATTGAAAACCGGTTTCTAGCATTGTAAGTCCGCAGACATACCGCTGTGATACTTTGGGGCGAAAAGTAATTAATGTTTATAAGTGTTTATTAACTTGATAAATTTGTTGGATCATCGTCAGAAAAGTGGTTCAGTAATCTTACTACATTATAATCTTGATACATTATGTGTGTGTGTGTGTGTGTGTGTGTGTGTGTGTGTTAGCATCCATCGCCCAGAATTGGCTGGCTCGATTACCGTAGTTTTCGTATCGTAACCGAAAACTATTGGTCAGCGTACGTGGGCTATTTTGTTTTAGCATTTTTGCCCGGGAAAGGGAATAAAAAAAATCTTGAAACAGTATGAATTTCCACTTTTGATAGACTTTTTTGTTTGTTTGTTTTTGAATTTCGCGAAAAGCTACACGAGTGCTATCTGCGCTAGCCGTCCCTAACTTAGTAGTGTAAGACTAAAGAGAAGGCAGCTAGTCATCACCACCCACCGCCAACTCTTGGGCTACTCTTTTACCAACGAATAGTGGGATTGACAGTCACATTATAACACCCCCACGGCTGAAAGGGCGAGCATCTCTGGTGGGACGGTGATTCGAACCCGCGACCCGCAGGCTGCGAGTCGAGCTCCTTAAGTACTTCATCAGTTAAGTGAGTCAATTATTATATACCACAAAGCAGAGTAAGAAGGGGAACATTAACATTGTGTCATTAAGGAGTACCCTCAGCTAGTGATAATACATAGGAAGACCAATCTCTCATTCGATTCACCACTTGTCCGGTTATACCGGTTTTGGGGAATTCCACTCCTCATATCCCGGATATTGGCAAATCGGAAAGAAATTCGTTCCTCGTGGTGAGTAGAAGATCAATAAAAACACTATACATATAAATATTGCACCAAAAACTTTAAACATTATGTTTCGTTTTACACAAACATGGCCCAGTTCTTGTCTAAACACACACACATATTGGGTCACTAATAATAAACAATAACAAAAAAAGAGGTCGAAAAAATCAATACAATTAGTCAACTGTGTATTTTCAAAAACAATATTTTTCTGTATCAATGTCCAAAAGGTAACCTAAATTGTGTCAAATATGTGACCCCTTTTTTTCTGCTCGGGACCCCAGTTACACAACATATTAGTATATTTTCATACATAAAAAAAGAAAAAAAGGCCTGAGAAGTCACGGACAGACAGGCGGTTTATGGATATGTATAATATGATATACTCCGCGTCAAGCAAGATACTGCAAAACACTGACACTTATAAATAGGATGGAGACATAAATGGACTTCACAACAAGCAAAAAAAGTAGTGCCTTGTTGATGTCTACCACTTGTTTACTCTGTTTAATGAGAAAGTTGTTTGTGCATAGTTGAAGTGTGGAAAGCAGAAATCGAATAACTATTTGGCCAGTTTCTTTACTAAAGATGATACGATACGTGAAGCTGTGACACGATTGTATCAATACATCGTCCGATACGATTTATGTGTCTTCACGAAATCTGGCAAGCTTTCAGTAAACATTATAAGTAGTTTGTACAGAAAAAATCAGAATTTCTAATATATTCTTTTTGCTAATAATTACTGATTCAATAAAGGAAGATAAGTACTGAGTATTAAGTGTCTTCGTTTCTTTTATCAGAAACATTACATGCAAAGTAACATAACAAATTAACAATATTAACAGATATTAACTTTTTTTTAATTTTACTTCTCTTGCCAGCTGCCATTTAGTTGATCAAACCTGAAATTTGAAAAGGTACTGTAAAGTGTGAAGTACTTAAATAAGACAATGTTAGTAATATAGATAACAAATTACATACAAGACTGTTAAACTTTGTAACAAACCGTTGGTAAAACTTCTGTATCTAGATACGTATCGTATTTATTACTATGATGAGATACACACCCTTAATCTTTACTCACAACAATAATTGTTTGTTTGTTTGTTTTGAATTTCGCACAAAGCTACACGAGGGCTATCTGCGCTAGCTGTCCCTAATTTAGCAGTGTAAGACTAGAGGGAAGGCAGCTAGTCATCACCACCCACCGCCAACTCTTTTACCAACGAATAGTGGGATTGACCATCACATTATAACGCCCCCACGGCTGAAAGGGTGAGCATGTTTGGTGGGACGGGGATTCGAACCCGCGACCCGCAGACTGCGAGTCGAGCTCCTTAACCACCTGGCCATGCGGGGCCACACAACAATAATATAATTTGGGAAAACGTACGTCTGTCTGTTAAGGTTACACTTCGCTGCGCCAATTTTTTTCTCATGGTCACCTAAAAAGTACCTCTGACCAGAGTACGGTCATTCGATTGGTTAAAATATATGTCCCTGAAAGTTCTACTGATATTGTAAAATGTTATTTACCAAGATGTTTTGTAAATAAGTTTTACAGTATCAAATCCATAGTCCTTAATTTTAGTCCGTGGCTTAAAATATCACAACTATATATATACATATATATTGTTACGTCTCCGTTTGTTAATTAACTTTCCGTAACTTCGTTTCCGACGAAACTTTAGCGACACAAGTCCTTACTTAATAAAACTGGTTTATTCGTTCCGAATACAACTATACGATACACTTAATTTCAATATTCGCGCTAAAACAAACACTATAACGAACGAACGTCATTTTCAACAATACCCTGTGACTGCAGTTCAATTACTCACTATCTACACACACACATTATTTCCGTTACGTTGTCCCCTCTTATATATACCATACTACCCTATATCTAGTAATCTCCCGACAATTCCCGAAGGTTCGAGAGAACGAGTCACGTGACCTCGCTGACGCAACAATATCATAACGAATTTTAATACGTTTCACTAGTTATAATAATAGTTTGACATGGCTAACATATCGTGAAATGGTGACTGAGCTGTTTTAACGGAAATATACATGTTTTCCACTATAATTTCTCATTAAGAAAACTAATCTA
>NW_013666426.1:383650-406564 GCF_000517525.1 Limulus polyphemus
TTCCCTTTTCTTCACTTTGTTTGTACTATTGTTAAGAAACATAATAATAAAAAATGTTCATTGTGGTAAACGAAATAATAATTTATTCTAAGTTTTTTCTTCCCGATCTGTAAAAAAAATCTTTACGTGATAGAGAAAAATGAATATTATTTTCGAAATCTGCATAGTTGAATTAAAGCCAAAACAACTTTTATGAATTTTAAATTCACAGGCCTGTGTTACCAGGTCTATTATAAACAAACAGAACTGTGAAAAAGCAGGTACGATTTCGGAAGCCGGATCTTTCACCGCTGTTGCGACATCTGTCGAACGATCTTTAGTTAAAAACGAAAACTTCAATTAGAACTAGACCCAATATAGCATACATACAAATTAGTCGCTGTAATTTCTGCGATATGCTTAGCAGGCTACGGAAAAAACCTTCAGAAATGGCGATGCACAACCTGGTTGAGATTTATCAACGCATTTATGTCGTGAAACTTATGTGAAGACATAGGAAAACTACATGAAATACTGGATGGCTACTCTTCGAATTAATGATAATAAAAAAAACTTTGGAAAATACTATACCAAACATTTGTAGTTTTTACAATAACCTAGCACCATGAGTTTGATACAAGAATAAAACGGCTATCAAATAACTCCCCCCCCCCCAGTGGCACAGCGGCATGTCTGCAGAGTTAAAACGCTAAAATCCGAGTTTCGATACCCGTGGTGAGCAGAGCACAGATAGCCCATTGTGTAGCTTTGTGCTTAATTACAAACAAACAAATAAAACCGATATGCAATGCCAACTCTTAAGCTACTCTTGTTTGATCTAATGGTAAGATTTGAGGATCACTCTTATAGCACACTCACGGCTCCAAAGCAGAACACGTTCTTGAGACAACGGAACGCGAATAAAAACAAACTGGAATTCGCAGTCCAGGCACGCTAACCGCCTGCCACGCCCACACAAAAGAAAAAAATAGTGAAAGCTAGAAAAATAAGTTAGCAGTCACAAACTGCCAACAGTGATCCCCTGCAGTCACTACTGCCAACATCTTTTCTTCTTTGTTTGTAATTAAGCACAAAGCTACACAATGGGCTATCTGTGCTCTGCCCACCACGGGTATCGAAACAAATATTATAGTGTTGTAAGTCCGCAGACATATCGCTGTGCCACTGGAGGGCTTTTTGTTCTTTAGAAGTAAACTTGGGTAATGTAAAATAAACGGCATTGTTAGCATTAAATATAATATACACGTACAATACGCGTCTTAGCTTTAAGCCATCAGTGTTTTATTATTATTATTATTATGACTCAAATTCGTTTGAATTCTGAAGAGAATTCTTGGTTTATCCACAAGACACACTGTAGAAGAATATATTCATTAGCGAGTTGTTACTCGTACATGCTTTATCTTTCAAAAGTCGCTAAGGATAACTTTATTTATCCTATTATATATATATATAAGATAATACAAGTAGCGAAGTTAAAGATTTATCACTGTGTTTTTACACATTCTAAACAACAAACAGCTTATTAGAGTGTTCCAACAGGCGAGTTATGAAGTGTTAGTGTTCTGGTTTGGAAACTTTAATATTCTACATCTGCCAGTTAAGTTGTGGACGACGTTTCGCTAGAAGTTCAAAACGTTATCCTCAATTTAGAGGCAGATGTAGTCCATAATATTTTCCAATCCAGTGTAGTCTTCAGTACCTAATACTCTAGTAAACAAGTGTTAATGCTTTTTATTTGATTTCAGCCAATGTTTCGACCTTGCGGCTTCATCAGGCTGAAAAAACTTTAAGGGCGAAACGTTGGCTGAAATAAAATGATTTTATTATTATCTGGAGAGTAAATATCTTATTTTTTCTCTAACTTTGTTGCAAAATTTCTAAATCCCTCCTGTACATTCTATGAATTCTATTAATGCTCTTAAAATTTAATATGACTTTGTTTATTAAATACGATATGAAAACAATACATCTGAAGAAGCATAGAAAGATTAGTTTAATAGTATTCATTCTCTACTCAATCCAGAAACAAAAAGACGGCCATTTGATTATTATATCGTACCTAGTCTAAGCTTCACAAGATATCGTGCATTATATCTAAAAACACTGACTTCATATTAACATCTTAAACTATTCCTCTTTTTTTTTTCAGAATAAAGGAAATAAAAAGTCATAGAGTAATGTTGTTTTAGTTGTCCTAGAACGGGGTACCCCCCCTTCGCCGAAGGTTCAGAGACGATAATTATTTCTAGTTTTTTTTACTTGTTTTGAACATTACAAAGATAACCTCTTCCCATTTCATAGTTACGGCGGCACTGGTCTTAGTTGAAATGCCTGGTTGTTCCACATAAGCTGGTTAAACAGGTGTCTAGATCTGGTTGATCAGGTAACGATAATGCTCTCGATACTCACTGCTTTAAAACACAGTGACAGCCAAGTTATTGGTTAGCTACATATATATATATTAGCATTTCTACCCTTACTAAATGGCGAAGTGTGTTTTTAACCTGTGGTTACAAGTACTGCACACTTAAAACCACAGGTTAAAAACTATTAATGGCGATTCCCATGATTCCATTCTTCCCCCTCTTTACTATTAACTAACTGATAAAGGTTCGTATATCTGTTTGTTTTTCGTCAATTTCTGTTATCGATTAGAATAAACTGTATTATACTTCTCAGCTAACGTGCGAAGAAAAGTAAACAAACAGTCCTCAATTACTTGCAGACGCTACAGTAAAAACATTAAAGTGACAGCCATCAAAATCCTGTGGAACCGTTTCACAAGTAAATCCTGAAGTAGTTTCTTGAGCATGCACAGAATGAGGTCAGACGTACAAATCGATCGGTCTCGCCAAGCTGGAAGCATGCAGTCAGCTCACGTTTTAGAATCTATATGACATCGCCTTTCTCTCTCCCACGTAAGTCAAGTCACATTGGCCAGCCTGCTTTCACGTGCATTTTATTGCTCCTCTCCTTGCGCGAACAATCCACGTGGCTACAAACACAATCAATCTAGTGATTGTAGCCAATCGACCGCCTGGCTCGAATTTCAAGTCTCGTCTCATTTTCTGTAAACAATTTTAATTTATGTTCTAATTTTAATTATTTATCAAAATCGACTGTGCTTTTTGGATTTCTAATAATAGGTTTTGTGAGGATTTCAATACAATTGTTTGTAGTTTTTTTATTATTATTTTATTTTAATAGGCTTAATGGTAAATTCAAAGCATTTGTCTTCGATTAATACTACAGCTTGCACAGAATTCTGCTTCCAGTTTCATATTTCACGGCACTCACAGACTATATTATAATACAAGACTTCTAACTCAAAAGCGATACATCTATGAATGCAAGCCAATTTTCTTAGTTTCCTTACTTTTCAGATTGGTTTCACTACATAATAGAACAAATTACAGTACACCTAAAAAAAAGCAATACAGTATAATGTTAATCTTGAGTATTCATATAACAATAAAGGGCAATAGCTAGACGGTTGAAATCTATTCACAACAGAGGTGCTTTTTTCTTCTTAGTCTTATTGTTGTCATTTGACAATATTATTTAAATCTGGAGATATAAAAATTGGCAAAGCTGTTTAGATTTCACAAGTTTATTGATTTGAAAGGTAGCACGCACTCCACCGTTATAGATATTTAACACTGTGGTCACAATTTAGTGAAAGCATAACACAAAATGGGCTGATTAAGTTTGTTTGTTTGGTTTGTTATGAATTTTGCTACACGAGGGCTATCTGCGCTAGCCGTCCCTAATTTAGCAGTGTAAGACTAGAGGGAAGTCATCACTACCCACCGCCAACTCTTTTACCAACGAATAGTGGGATTGACCGTCACATTATAACGCCCCCACGGCTGAAAGTGCGAGCATGTTTGGTATGACGGGGATTCGAACCCGCGACCCGCAGACTGCGAGTCAAGCGGCCTAACCACCTGGCCATGCCGGGCCAGTGCAAATTCTAAACGTTTAACATAAATAGACATGGCCTTGCGAGTGATAGATAAAAATAATTTGAATTTCTTAAATTATTGTTTTTTCAACATATTTTTAAAATAGAAACTAGAAAACAAAGAAAACACTAATTATTGATATGAGTTTACAAACGTTTAATATCAGCTGTCACAATCCATTCTTTAGGGAAGGCCTTTGCTCAAGGAGGATTATCATATTTACCAAGCTTGGGCTCTAGACGAGGGGAATGTATGTGCTATCAAGACATTCAAATTTCGTACGAGGATATCGCTTTTACCAAATTTGAGCTCCAAGCGGAGGGGGAATCCGTGTGCTATCAGGATGGTCTACGAGAATATAGCACTAACCAAATTCCAGCAACTAGATAACAGTGTATTTCTGTGCTATCAAGATGTCCTATGCAAATATTGTTTACCCAGTTCAAGCTCTAGACAAGGGGAATCTATGTGCCCTCAAGATGACAAAATTCCGTACGAATGTGTCATATTTAACAAATTCGAGCTTCATACGATTGGGAACTTGTGTGCTATCAAGAATTCCTACGAGGATGTCATGCTTACTAAATTCCAGCAACTAGACGAGAGTAGATCTGGGTGCTATCAAGATTTCCTACGAGGATATCATGCTTACTAAATTCCAGCAACTAGACGAGAGTAGATCTGGGTGCTATCAAGAATTCCTACGAGGATGTCATGCTTACTAAATTCCAGCAACTAGACGAGAGTAGATCTGTGTGCTATCAAGATTTCCTACGAGGATATCATGCTTACTAAATTCGAGCAACTAGACGAGAGTGAATCTGGGTGCTATCAAGATTTCCTACGAGGATATCGTGTTTACGAAATTCTAGATATAGACGAGAGGGAATCTGTTACTATCAAGATATCCTACAAGGATATCTCATTTATCAAAGTCGAGCACTATATGGAGGAGGGGGGGAGTGCTATCAAGATGTTTGGACATGGTATGTGTTTTAAAATCATATAATACTTCGTGTTTTTTCTCTTTTTTTGCGTAAAGCCACACAATACACAATACGGTATCTGTGCTCTACCCACCAGGGGAAATTGGATCCCAGATTTTAGCGTTGTAAGTCTGCAAACTTACCGTTGATCCACCGGAGGACCTATGTTAGATTACATGCCTAAATCGCCTTTCACACAAACTAAAACTGCTTTTCGTTCTCTTATATCTTTCAATGACAAGAGACTAACGATTTGAATAAAATACATTTCAGCTGAATCTCACGATTGTTATTTCATTGTGCTATCAAAGTGACGGCCACATCCTGGTTGGCGGTGAGATATTCGGGCGCTGCACCAACAGATTTTTGGTTGTTAGATTTCCCCCAAACGAAATAGCTATCGGGGTAATCCATGAAATATGAAAGATTTGAAACGGTCATTAGAAAAACGATTGTAAAGAATAATAAACAATGTCCAGAGCAGATGGTGTTTGGACAGACTTGATGTGTTATGACAGCTTTTGAAACACCCTATACCACAACCAAACTATCCTGCAAAAAACTTACGATCTCCTCAATATTACTTGTGGTGAAATTCAGTTCTCCCGAGCTAAGAAGTTTCTGAAATGCAAATAATCTAAATATGGATTTTTTTTTAGAATCACCCTGTATACAGAGTAACTGGAATAAAGAAACGTGGCACTATTTTTCCCTTGCCTAATAACGAAATAATTTCAATTCCAGGGTCACTTAAGCAATTCAACGGCCATTATGTTGTTGTAAGAATCTTCAAAAGACCACGTGTGTTGTGTCTTTAAAGATTTGTTAGAACGTTTTACAGATCTAATTTTATTACTTTTTAACTTTATTTTTTATTATTATACGTTTATTATAGTGACCATTTTGCATTGTTAAGGTATGTATTTAGAACTAACCTGTATCTCTTCAGCTGGTCGAATCTATTGCGCTATCATTGGAATTACAGCCGATAATACCGTTAAAAGTTAAGAGCGACGGTATCTAACTGTTGAAACAATGCATTCTAATCTTTATAAGTACGAACGTAATAAAAGTATATTATACTTGCGCGGGGTCCCCGAAATTGTTCTGTTTCAAAAGTAAATAAAACCAAGATTATGAGTAACAAATATTTCTATTTCTTGTTTTTGAAGTTCATATGCCATGCTGTCTGTGTTGTAGCCTAATTCTTCTCGTGATTCATAGCATACGCACGTTTTACGACGTCACGACAGTACAAATTGCAACATTAAGCGTCCCTCATGTGACGTCATTTTAGTGTCTACCAGCTGACAGACAGACAGAACACTACCGTATATTGGTGCGAAATTGGTTAAAACAGATAACCAATCCAAGCAGCCTTCGGCCCCTCTTTCGGGGAAATAAGCTATACTCATTAACAGTTTGAATTTTAGTTTCGCTTTAAGTAGATAGCTTGCTATGAACGATAGTTAATATTAATTAATACAAAAATAAAAATAGAAAATGTTTTCATTTCCAATTTTCAAATTAGTTATACATTATATATTTTCCACGTAACATTTATATAAAATGATTATGTCTTAAAAGTGAGATTAATAGTATGTGATGATTTAAAAAAAAGAAACGGCGGAGGTGGCGATTGCTGCGCAAACCAACATATAATGTACAGATGCATATTCAGAATATATACTGTAGTGTAGTTTGGTTTGTTATGAATTTCGCACAAAGCTAGATATCCCTAATTTAGCAGAGGTCAACTCTTGAGCTACTCTTTTACCAACGAATAGCGAGATGGACCATTATAACGCCCCAACAGCTAAAAGGGCAAGCCTGTTTGGTGCGACGGGGATTCCAACCCGCGACCCTCAGATTACGAGTCGAGCGCTCTAACCACCTGGCTATGCCAGAACCTATTGTAGTATAATCGAAAAAGTAATGTTTTAAAAAACGTGTACGCCAATGAATATTCTTGCACATCAGAAGGATACAGGCTTTGGGAGTCTGTTAATTGAAGTTTTCTGACCTACTAGAGGCTTGAATAACTCACCTTCGCTTCATTCGGAAAAAATAAAAATTCTTAGTTAACCCTAACAAGTAAGAAATGACTGCAATAAATTCAAAACTTATCGTAACCCACAGACGAATAACTAGATGGCGCAAATTAAATTTCTTATATAACTTCTTTCTTCTTTAAACGTTTAATATTGTAAGTCAAGTTTTATGTAATTAGTTTTATATGATATGAAGAATCCACTAACTTGTGTGAATACTACAAAAACAGCTTCAACTGGGTAACTAAAAATTAATTTTCTGATATCGTATAGCACAAAATTTCATCTCTAAAGGAGACAATTTGAAGTGTAAATTAAACGTCAGTATAAGTATGGAAGGGAGTGTGAATGTACATTAACTGTTGGTTACAAGTGTTTAGATAACAATACTTAACTATTCTCTTATATACGTAGTTTTGTCCGTTGTTTAAGAAGTTGACATTATTGATAAAACTTCGTACTAGTTCATACAGGTGTAACAAACCCTTTAAATGTTAATTTTTTTTTTTGCTTTTACAGTCTACCTGCTTCTCCTATATAACTTTATTAACAATTATTGCCTTAATTTAGTATAACTCGGTTATACATTAATTGTGGGTAAAATTGTGTGAATAAAAAATGTTTAATTTTTCTTTAAATGTTTTGAACTCATCAACATTTTTTCAAACTATTTTCTTGAAACCTCCGTGAATAAATAAAGAAGTTTCATTGTTGTGTAATTCCAGTCATTTGGTCAAAAGAATCCTCCTATGTTTTCACAGTTCTACTTGTTTCTGCTATACAAAATGGCTGACAGTTAACACCTGAACTTGGAATACTGATCCATTAGTGTATTCTTTGTCGTCATGAAGCTTATCTATAAAAGCTTCGATTTTTTTTCCAGTTTTTTCGATGAATTTTGTTGTGTTTGTAACTGTTGTTATTCTACAGTTTGATAAGATAATTAACGTTTCTTCTATACATGATATAACTCCTATAATAGAATTGATGGTAGCAGTTGTTTTTTCGATGAATTTTGTTGTGTTTGTAACTGATGTTATTCTACAGTTTGATAAGATAATTAACGTTTCGTCTATACATGATATAACTCCTACAATAGAACTGATGGTAGCAATTGTTTTTTCGATGAATTTGGTTGTGTTTGTAACTGTTGTTATTCTACAGTTTGATAAGATAATTAACGTTTCTTCTATACATGATATAACTCCTACAATATAACTGATGGTAGTAGTTGTTTATTCAGAATTTTGTTGACCAACTGGAATTATACAATGACAAATTTTTCTTCTTCTAATGGGTTTTCAGTAAGATACTTCGGAAAAATGTTGATGAATTCAAAGCATTTGTAGAAAAATTAAATGATGTTTTATCATTCAAACAAATATAACCTACAATTAATGCATAATCAGATTATTCCTGTACTTAAACTAATTGAATGATTTCACCATTGAAAGCATTATGGGATACTAACACTATTTATGTTAAGTGTTTATGTTAACACTTATATCTCACTTAGAGGTGAAACAATAATGTTAATTAATCTTCAGTTACCCATTTGAAGCTGTTTTTTATATCATTTACAAAGTGTTTTTATTTTTGTTATAGTTCTGAATGAAAGCTTAAGACTTTCTACTTCATTCACTTCATGACACATTCAACAGTAACTACACATCTGGCTTAAGATTCATTAGTTTTTTTTAATTATAAAAAGTAAAATACTTAAGATGAGACAAATGAATAACCCACCAATAACATGTATAAAACTTAAAGTTAACAAAAACAACACTGCTACTACTATTGACAAAACTTCAATCTCAGAGTCAAATTAAGTCTTTGGGAGGACAAGTCCTTTCCATAATTAAAAAAAAAATTCTTCCTATGCATGAAACCAAGCTTAAGCATTTACATTCCCAAGCAATGTGTGGTTTTTTTTTGTGGCTTAAAGAACAATACTTATTCACAAAATCAATAGATCAGAATTAGTTCAACAACAGATATGAAACACTACTGAATTCACTAGGTTGCCAAGAGTTTCATCCAGTTCCAAAATGTTCTACAGTGTTCAGGCAGTTTGTACATTACAGCCTAACAACCATTTACGTTTTAAAGATGACATGGTGATTCTTTGAAGTTTTCATAGCATCTTTTATTAGAAATTCATGTAACATTTTATTACTGATATTTCTGTATTATTGCAAGGTTAAATGTGTTGTTAGAAAGATATTCAAAACTGAAAACTCATTCAACTTGGTAAATATAACAATGGTAAAAATATTCAATTTGGATTAATACTTCATGGCCTAAGTTTGAATATACTTTTACTGATAATTCAAATTTCTTTTTCTGCCATTAACCTAAATGTAGCTAATCTACTGAGATAAAGTAGAACTGCAGTCCTGAATTAATTAACAAAGAAGACTGATCTGTCCACTTTATAACCTGATAAAAGTGGATTTGCTTTACAGAAAAGATACGTCATATAAATATCTAATTCCAAGGACCTCAGCTAGTTTCTACACCATTCAACAGCCTGTTGAACAAGTTAATTTAAAAACAAATGATGTATACAAGCTAAGTAATTCTCTGTAAGCATGTATACCATAGGAATACCAACTGTTGTTGTGCCATATTATAAGCAGTAGAAGAGTTTAAATATCCTTTAAGTTTCAAATACTTTAAGTATTAACTTTTTTTTTTTGAGGGTCTATTTTCATATACTTTCAATGCTCATGCTGAGTGCAAGTAAATTTTTACCCACTTATGAATGTTTTGGAAAAAAAATTCAGACAACAGACATGATATTATTTTGTCATAAATAAATAAAGCTAATGAAGTAAGACAGGAATAAAATTAATTTAACTACCAAATCAGCTGAACCTCATCAACAAAACCACACATACACAGTTAAAATAACTTCAGCTGAACCTCATCAACAAAACCACACATACACAGATAAAATAACTTCCCCACATGCATCCCTTAAAAATGCACAAAGACGCGTAAGTATTACCACAACATATATAATAATGAGCATATGTGATTGACTTCTTTTTACAAGTGTACCAAAAATACAAATACCTCAAAGGACAAGAGATAATGAGCTAGGACTACAGTATTGATGCTTTCCTCCACTCTGTAACTATTAAATAGTTTCACCACCACCTCTAACTCAAATGTAGTACATGTACCAATAATAACATAAAACAAGATATAGTCAAACAGGTGTGGACAACAAAAATTAAGAGGAAATTGAGGTATGGCAAAGTCGAGAGATGATGAAATCAGAAAAGCAATGGTAGTCAAGGAAATCAACTTATAACTAAGCCTAATCAAGATAAATGTGTATTGTCATTTGCTTGCTTACCTTCAAAACTGCATGTAATGTTTTAGAATCAAAAGTATAATTACACAGGTTACTAAGTCTTTCTTTCTCAATAGGAGTGTGCAGGCTTTATCTAGATATATAAATTTTAGTCAACTTCTTTACTGTTTTACTTTTAGTTTACAAGCACAACTGTTTGTTTATTATAAATTATTTTCTTTAACTATAGACAGTAATTTTGTGATATTTAGAAACAAATCTCAGTAAATTTGGTTAATTTTGCATACATCTGTGACAAGATAATGATACATATTCTGAAAGTGCTCTCAAGGTGTATATTAAATCTCTAATATTTTATCCCTTATTAAAGTATTTTAGGAAATTCATCTACTAACACATTGTAACTTTCCAATTTAAAAAATGGCATATCTTTCACATTATATGTGGGCAGGGCTGGATCAGGCTTTTGGGGATTGGTCAAGCAAAGATAAAACAAGGGCCCTTATATACAGGTCTATACGTATTATAGAATTATAGATTACGTATAGTATTTGCATGTTGAACATTCCAAATTAAACAAAGAAAAGCAACAGGGCAAAATATTTATTCATATAAAATATATTAAAAACAACAAAAAACTTTATATTTGAATCTGTATATTTACATACAGTAACTTGAAACTAATTTACTCACGAGAAAGTTAAGAGAATGGAAATTACGAATTAGGAACATTGACTACTATAAAAGTTTCTCACGACATTTTGGAAGGCTCCTACTTTTTTTGTGGGAGGAACAAGCTATAGCTTGTTTACATTGTTCATTAGTCTGACCCTACATGTGGATATCATAATGTTATGCAATCATATATGAGCCATCATAAGCAGTTTTGAAATATAATTACCAAAACCATATTTAGTTAAATGTGCAACAGACAGTACTGTAAAATAAATACAGAACAAAACTTTAATTAACTTTAAAACTCCTGAAAGACATATTACTCAAGAAATTCAGATGACAATCTGTACAGAAACAAATACCATTATTTTAAGAACAATGGTAAAATGTTAAGGACAATATAAATTGGATACTTTGCACCGATTCAGACAAACGTATGACTTGTCTTGACACTTAAGTCTAACAGAAATAATAATAAGAAAGTCGTCAGGTCAAAGACAGGTTACTTGACAATATTAAATACAGTTCATGAGATTTTTGATAGGGCAGTCATTTAGAAGCTAAAGTCAGTCAATAACAGGCAAAAACTTCTAAGATTTTTATAATTTATTTTCAGGCACATTGTGCTACTATACTAAGAGCGATTATAATAACTGTATTACTGAAACTAATTGACTGAAAATTTGTTAATAAAAAAATCTTTGATTGTGCCAATAAACATCATTTTTGTTTTTCACTATTAACACTTCTAAGATTTATGGAGATACTTAGAGGCATCAGTCATAATAAGTAAGAATTGATTGAAAAGATCATCAAGACATTCACACAACATTCATCTACACAAGATATTTATATGAAGTTTAAATAGAATGTTATTCACTTATGAAAAAATAATTGACAAGAAGGTTTTCAGTACGTTTACAGGATATAGTTAATAACCAAGTATTAATAAGAAGATTATCAAGACCTTTACAATGCATTTACCTAAAGTGTTAATCAATAATAAAAACAGTGAGAGGAAGATTATCAGGGCATTTATAGATGCAGTTAAGTCAGTCAATGATAAACAAACATTAATAAGAAAATTACTTGCATTTGCAAAACTTTTTTTTAGGAAGTTGGGTAAGTTAATAATAAACATGGAGTGATGAGAAGTTCATTGGGATAAACATGCAAATACCTCGATAATTATCTTTATGAACTTAAACAAGAATATGGAATGTTTATCTGGACCTTTAATTGTTGCAAGTAAACAATAAATGTGATAGGAAGTTTAGTATATCATATACAGGATGTTTGTCCAGACAGCATATTCTACTGATAATAAGCATGATATGTAATATGAAACTTACTAATAGGTGAGATTATTACAGCCAGTTCTGGTGATAATATGCAAATAATTGCAGGTTATATGTACATATCTAGGTTTCTACGTTTAATAATAATAAGCATAAATTTTCATTGTATATAAATAAGCACTACATTACCAAATTGATTCTACTGAATGTCGTATCTTATGAGAATTTAATTATTTTCTCTTACTATTAGCTTTAAGTTTAAAAGTCTATTACTTCATAAGTATCAAATGATGACAAATTTATCACAATTCATTATTAATTTAAAAAAAACACAATATTATACGGTATTAATACTGTAAGTACTAAGACCTAAAACTATGAAAGTTTATTTATTTATTATTATATCTTTTAATATTAAGTTCACTATAAGAATTGACTTTATCTAATTAAATTGTCTGACAAGAAATAATAAACACAGTAATATTCAGAACAGTACTTACCACTTGCAAATACTGTCTCATACACAAGTATAGCTGGAAAAAAAATACCATATTTAACATGCCTAAAATTACCATTACACAATTTTATTAAAAACACATGTATTCAAAATCATTCAAAACATCAAAAATTAACTCCTGCCAGTAAACAAGTTTCTAAATATCATTCATATCACAGGTATTTTGGTGTAAGCAAGAATGTTAACTTAGTTAGAATTTATTCACATATTTTAACAGACTAAAAATAAGAAAGGTATTTAGCAGATTTGTTTAGGTATCTGAAAGTCATTGGTATAAACAATTAGCAATACACATGAAGAAGTGTTACTGTAATACTGTGCTAAGCTATGCATGCCTTCTATTCTCTATCGGCACCATTGGTGAGAGTATAAAGATTAGATTCTGACATGTGAAAATGATTTTGTCTGAATAAAAGTTTTCATTAAAATGGCATTGTTAAATCTAAAAAACTGAAATATTGGTCTGTACATCACTGAATACTGAAATGATAATGTCTCCAACTTATCATTCAACTTGAATTTAACCAAAGACTGCTAAAGAATAGTAAAAGTTTCTTTCTCACTTATAAAAAAAAAAAATTGCAGAGGAAATATAAACATGCAAAAATTTTTTTTAAATTGCATAAAACTTATAAGATTGGTCAGTTTTCAAAATATTCCATCTTGTACTAATCCCTAAGTTTGTAGGTATTTGGGGACAACTAATTAATTGATTAATTAACTACCCAGGGTAGTCACGGATTTAGCAATCCTCCCTCTCCCTGCCCATGATAATTGGTATAAAGGCAAACCATGACAGAAAAAAAAAGGAATAATGTTTCAGCATGTAAACACATATACATATATACTTGTGCTAAAGAACATATTTCTTAGTTTTTACTACTGACATTATGACTACATGTTCTAGTCATTGTGGTGTATCATTTAATAACCAAAGACCACAGCATAAAAAACATAACTGATCAAAGATGTGAAACTTCCAATAAGTTCTGAAATGCTTTGAGTTCAATTACAACTATTCTGACTTAATCATCATCAGGATCACTCAAATGTTAAGTGAAATGCACTAGATTTCTGAAAATTCAATAAACTAAGTCAAAGCATTTTAATTATAAGTTCTTAAGTTTTACACTTACATTATAATTTCAAAATCTATTGCAAAGCATGATTTTATTCAAAAGTTGTATTTACTAGTTGACATTTTGAATAGCATTTTTTTAAAATTAACAAATAATCATTATTAAGGGAACAATTTTTTTGACTAAATCAAGTTGAAATACAAGAATGATTAATGATACTGCCCTCTGTCTCTCCATTATTTTACTATACTGCCCATAGTTTTGCTTCTTTTCCCACAATAACATACAAAGTATATCAAAGAATGCTTTGGATGTGGTTGTAAATCACTTGTTTTGGAATTCTCTAGATGCTCTTCGTGTAAATGTTCATGCTGTTTTAAACTTACTTGTTCTTGATAGAAATAATAACTACTTGCATTTCAATATTCTCTTTTATGTTTTGGATTTAGTTGTGAACAAATTTTTTGTTTAAAAATTCCCTTAGAAGATGTTCTTTGTGTGGCTGTTAACTACAATCTGGTTTAAAGCTAAGGTACAGTCATAAATAATCCTTTGCAAACAAAGTTTGAGAAATGTGAATGATAGAAATATCTGATTAACCTTAAGATGGGAGTCACAGATATATAATTCTTAAGAGAAACTTAAAACACAAACTGGGTATTCAAAGTTATGAAAAAAGCTAACATTAGAGTCTCAAGATCATATTAGGAATTGAATAAGTTAGCAACTGATAAATTAGAAAAGGTCACATATAAAAGGCATAAAACAATTTCTAGGATCATTAGAATCCAAATGAAAAAAAAAAGATCAGGAAAAAGAAAAACTAATCAAATGTGTGGTCCAGACCTTGGAAACAACAACAAAAAAGAAGAACTGATGTTCACAGTCAGCAAATCATAAAGAGCTAAAAAAAGACAGTGATACTAGATGCAGAACTGTATACTATCACAAAAGAATGTGATCAAGGAAAGTAAAAAAAAAAACAACTAAAGTGAACATAATATGAATGAAAGAGTGTTGGACAACCAACCCTTTTCAAGGTTATATTATAAACAATTAAAGGAATTCATGACTAGGAACCCTGAGTTACAGCATAAAGTAGCAATACTAAACTTAATTACTTGTAGAAACAAAGGTTTCAAGATTGATGGAATACAAGGAGCTGGTGAGTTGTCAACTAATGAGTTGAAGCCCTCAGAGAATATTGTATCTAAAAGACTTAACCGAAGACTTGAAAATGATGCTATGGAATTCCAAAGAGTAAAACAACAAAATAAATTATTTCAACCAAGAAGGATTAAAAAACAAGCTACCAATGGACAAAAACAGTCTTACCCATTATACTGAATGAAAAGCCGCATGATAAACAAAAATCCTTTGAACATACCGTTCAAAGATGAAGGGGTGATGAGCTATCATATTCAAGGACCTAAAATGGTCCAAAACAAATATAAGAAAAAAAAAAGAAAGAAAGTAAGGATGCAGTCACAGAAATATGACCTAAGCTCTTTTGGACCTCCACACATAGAAAAATAAAATAAAATGCCTTCTTTGCATAGCCATAAACATGCTTTTCTTTTACAATTAATCTTTTTTGTCCCAGGTGTTACTGCCAACAAATACCTATCCACAGTGGACATGAATATTCCAAACAAAAACTTGTAGCCCTATAAGTACATCCAGGGAGTAAACAGATTAATAGATATAGTTAGCATACACTGTATTATTATAAGTTGTAAATGCATATGATACCATTTTCACTGGACAATCTCTGTCACAAAACAAAACACTTTAGTTTATACACATGCTTAAAACCAGTGAAAACTATCTATTAAATAAAGCTAACAGTTGACCAATAAATAAATAAATAAAATGCCAAAACTGGACAACTGTGAAACTTTTACTTCAGTAATTTAGTGGTATTCCTTACATGCCAGTGCTTAGGTTTTGTTTTTCTTATTTCCATTAATGAAGTAGAGGTCAACAGAAGGTGGACAAGTGCTCGATTGAGGATTGGCAAATTGCTCATGTTACTCCTTTTTAAAGAGTATGATAAGAATTGCCCTGGAAATTACAGGTCAGTTAGTTTTCATTTTATAATAGGCAAAATCCTAGAAAGTCTGATAAAAAAAAAAGCCTTGCAATATTGCTTGGTGAGAAATATGATATCATAAAAGAGAGAAAGCATGGATTCACTACAAGAAATCTTTCACTACTAATCTGTGGTTTAATTTTTTATTTTGAGGATGTTGCTCTGTATGTGGATAATGGAAAGTGTGTGGACTTGGTGTACTTAAGATTTTCAAGAGGCTTTTGATAAAGTGCCACACATAAGGTTTGCTAAGAAAATTACACTAGTGTGGACTGAGGAAAGACTTGTTAGTGTGGCTGAATGAGAAAAAGTAAGAAGTTGTTATCAAACTGGATCTTTATTCCTATTGGTGTGCTTCAGGGGTCATGCTTATGCCTTTGTTTTTTTGTTATATTACACTTATGACACTAATAGGGACTTCACTACTAAAATTTGCTGATGACATTAAATTCTAGCTATAATGATGCTGTGATACTTTTAGAATGACTTGAAGCAATTGGTAAGTTGGACATATAGTTGGCAAATGACCTTTAATAATAATAAGTGTATTTGAATAATCATAATTTGAATCACATTTAATACAGATTGAAACCCATTCAATGAAAACAAGATACAACAAAATGGTCACACTAATTATGAGCTTGTTAAGAATAAATTTGGAAGTTTCAAAAATGATAAGGCTCCTGGGCCAGAAAGTATTTCCCGTTGTGTTTTGAAGAAGGTTAAGGACTGAATGTATGAGCCACTTACTACTATTTTTTTTGTGTGCAGGTGCATGAAGACTGAAAGATGGCTAATGTTATTCCTTTATTAAAGAGACGTGACAAAAACTGTCCCAATAACTATACACCTATTAGTCTTACATCAATGGTAAGAAACTTTTTTAAGAGTCTGATAAAAGATGCTTTGCAAAGTTGCTTAACAAAGTTGAAAATTTTGTTGGATATTCAACATAGTTTCACTAGGGAAACATCTTTGTTTATTTGTAATTAAGCACAAAGCTACACAATGGGCTATCTGTGCTCTGCCCACCATGGGTATCAAAACTCAGATTCTAGCGTTGTAAGTCCGCAGACATACCGCTGTGCCACTGGGGGGCCAAAACATATTCGTTTATTCAACTTTTGGGATTCTTTGAAGAGATAATTGCTTATGTAAGATGAGGGTAATGGTGTGGATTTAGTGTATCTGGATTTTCAGAAACCATTCAACAAGATGCCACACAAAACACTTGTTAAAAAAATTATCTCTATAGGTGTGGGGGATAAGTTGGCTAATTGGATAGAAATGTGGCTGGATGGAAGAAAGCAGAGGGTTGTTATAAATGGAATTCAATCAAACGGGATTAATGTCACAATGGGAGCAGCTCAAGGCTCAGTATTAGGATCTCTGCTCTTTTTTTTATTTACATCAGTGGCATAGATGAAGGAATGGTCAATAAATTACTTAAGATTGCTGATGATATTACGTTCTTAGGTGTTGCTGGCTATGAGCATGCTGCTGCTTTACAAACGGTTTGGGATTATATAGTGAGTTTGGCTTTTATCATAATAAATGCAAAGTAATGCATGTGGGTTACCATAATTTAAATTCTGATTATGATGGGAATAACCTTAACAGTGATAAGGTTGATCAGTGTCTTAAGTCAATCCAGGCAGTGTACTATTGCTAAGTGGTAGAGCAAATAAGTTTTTAGGTTGTATCTACAGAAATATTGAATACAAATTTAAAGAGGTCATAATTGTATTGTACAAGTCACTGGTTAAGTCAAATTTGGAGTACTGTCTTGAGATCCATATCTTAAGAAAGACATTGAATTGTTGGAAAGGGTTCAGAAGAGGGTTACTTGGATAATACTTGAGATGGAAAGATTGTCATACAAGGAATAGTTTTCTCTTGAAAACAACAAGAGTTAGAGGGGATCTAATTGAGGTGTTTAAGGTTGTTAAGGTAATTGATAGTGTCAATGTATCATCTTTTCTCATACTTGAAGGTGAAAAGGGCAGGACTATGGGACACAAATACAGATTTTGGCAGGGTAGGAATCAACTTCAGCTATGATAGTTTTATTTTTCTAACAGAGTTGTTTGCTTCTTGAATGAGTTACTTTCAGATGTGGTGGATGTAAGAGTGCTTAAGGGCTTTGAGTTTTTCTTTAAGTTTAGTTTAGTAGATGGGACAGCCTACATGGAACAACAGGTGCCTTTTTTACTCTTAAATTTTATGCTTTGTTAACAGCATGAGGAATAGAATCTTGGCATAATGGTGGATAAGTCACTGAAGGTACAAAAGTAGCACTCTGTTGCTGATAGTAAAGTAATGGAATTTTAAGGCATATTTATGGACATATTGATTATAAGTCAAAAGAGGTAATCATATCACTATAAAAAAAAAGTAGTTAAGCCTCACTTGGAATGTTAACATTTTCCATACTTAAAGATATATTTCAGATAGATACTCACCTCTCTACACCAGAAATAGCTGCTACCTTGCAAGCACAGCATATAATTTCCTGAGTGTTCCACAACCCTAAACAAGCTCACACCCTTACAGGTGTCAACATCAGACTATAACCTTTTACCAGTAGAAAAGTGACACATCCACCAAGCACAGTAATAAACAAATGAGCACTCTGCACCATAAAGGGCTTTAATACAACAATGAATGTGGTAAAAGGATCGGTACAAAGTAAATATAAAGGTATAAATATAAAGAGCTTTTTTCTGACAACAACATGAGAAAGGAAGAGTCCATAGAGTGTGACATCCACAAGACAAGGGGTAACCTAGGCAGTAATTCAGTACAAGACCACATCCATCTCAAGCAAGAAATACTCATCACCCGATAGAGATGGTAGAGCATAAAATATTGCCATTAGAATCTTTTCCTGGGTGTTAATGTGTCACAAAGGTGGAAGGAATGGCAGATTGGTCACAAGTAAATAGCTGAGGATGAGTGTGTATTGTGGCTGAGACAAACCCATGATCCATCTGACTGGGCCTAACCACCAGGAGTAACTAAATTTGTAACATAGTGGGGTTTCCTGAGTGACACTAACAGGTAACATCCCAGCCCTTCTTCCCAAAGAAATGGTGGATCAACTCAATATTTTATCAAGTGAACTTACTGAAACTTACAAAATCATCTGGGGGTCTGACAGTATAAAAGCCTGTGATTTAATTGTGCTGTATCCAGAATTCAACAGGACAAGAGGATAAACATTTAAGATTTAGAAAAGACAAGGTCCTACTCCAGTTAAGACAGCTTTATTTTTCTAACATGATGATTAGCTTATGAAATGAGTTACCATCAGCAGTAGTCGAAGCTAGCATCTTACAGGAATTTAAGTGTGTGTGTGTGGGAAGGGAACAATAATTTCCTGAAAAATAAAGGATGGTTTTATGTTTTGAATGACCAAATGGTCCCTTGTGAACATATGTTATACTGATGTTATTTTCTATCACTTAACTTTTTGTGACATACTAATTATATTAATATTTAGGACGTTTTGAATAACTATACCACACCCAGTTATCAGCAGACTCTTTGCAACCTTCTCTAAATATTAACTGATTAATTCTAGCTTTAAACTTGAAATTATAGCTACAGTTGTTTCTCATTATCTATTACATTCATATTATAATCACACATTAAAAGTTAAAAGCTGGCTACCACAATTAAATTGTGATTCCCACTTATTCCAAGATTTTAGTTTTTTATGGAAATTCCAGCATCACATTTGTTTCTATAAAAGATATTGCTCAAGAATATGAAATTATAACTTAATGGAAAAAGTAACTTCCCTTCTGTATTAGCCAGAATATCTCTTTGATACTTCTATTGGTTATATTAAACATAATCTTATGTGAATGTCCAAAATGTAAAAAGACAGAATTTAGTTGTTTAGAATAAAAATAATTTCTCCCTCATATTGCATGATACATTTTTCATTTTTGCATTTCATTATTCCCACCTTTGCAAAACCAATTAGTTTGGCCCTTAACTTACAACAGTTGCTGGTAGAAAAACAACTGTATCACTTGAAGTCCCCACTTAATCACCCACCCAACCTAAAATGAATGTCACAAATCCTTAAAAAAAATCTGGGTAATCATTATGTGAGGGTTCTTGTCAAACTTTCTCTTATGAGAAAAGTAATTTTTGCCTTAATGGAAGACCAGAGCTAGGATTTTAAAGTCTTTTTTTTTGTTTTGTTGATATTCAAGTCTTGTTAAGTTTTGTGATTGACATAATGTTTTATCTGTCTTTAGTCAGTCAGATGACTTAATTTTCAATTCCCTTGCATTACATAAAAATTTAAACAACAAAACTTAAATAAAGATATGAAAAATTTAATTTTGTGAACATTATAAAATATTTCTTTGAATGAATAAGAATTTTTTATACATGAAACAATGACTATGTACAGCATTTTATGGAAATATTAAGGGGAGGTTTCCCCTTTAGATTAATATTTAGCTAACTATTCAGCTAATAGTGTCAGAGCTATGCACTAGTAGTCCATGAAATTCAATTTACTCTTTCAAGGTTGACACTTTACAATCACCCCCTAGAAATATAGCTAAAACCAGCCTATATAATCACATGCTATTATAGCAATATTAAACTAGTAACAACAGTATGCAATAACACAGTAGTTCTGTAACTAAAAACTCTTCCTCAAAACGTTATGCTGAAAACATGAAACATACAGAATGAATTTCTTTTGCATATTACACACAGAAATGCTCACAGGCTTTGTGCACATCCTTTGAAAATTATTAATCATAACTTTTTTATTTCCTATTCTAAGACTAAATACTATAGCAACTGACAAAACAGTAAACCTCAAAAACACTTTTCTACAATTTCAATTAGAGAAACCAGTGTTAAAAGTATATTCAATTCTGTCAAAATAAAATGAAAGCTATGTATTTATAACAAATACCACAGTAATATAAAAATTTTAGGTTAGAAATATTGAAATGAGTAAAAAAAAATGAAGTGTCTCCCAAGCAAGTTCATTTCTCATGTATTTTTAACAGCGTGGCTAAGACAATAAATACTATGGACTACTCCTATACAAATAAAGCTCAGAATGCAACATTCACAATCATTGAAAATCTTCATTAATCATTGTCTTTGTTAACTTTATTATTTTCCTTTGCAACTAAATCTATTTAGAATATCTGTATATATAAAAAAAACAAAGCAGACACCAGCTGATAATAAGAACCATATTTTCTTATACTAGTGCAATGTTCAAATTTTCACTACATTCTTCAACTACATGTAATTAAATGAGGTACTTTTTAACTTAAATGTTGTTGACATATATATACTACCTCCTTATAATGTGAAGAATATATATAATGATATAAATTTATTAATGCTTATTATACTTAAGGTTTAGATCAAAAGGCTAGAAAGTAATATTACTCAGGTAATACTAATAGTTAATTATTTACTATACAATTAACTATTAGTATTACTTGAGTAACATCAGTATTCGTGGGTATTAGTATTACTTGATTTTTTAAATTTAAGTTGAATACTAACATAACATATGCACAAAAGGGATATTTGGTCCTTCACTTCAGTTTTCAGTGTGTTTAATCTGCTTAACGACAGCTGCAAGTTTTATGTAAATTGTAAATGTAATTCCTACTGTTTGCCGTATTAAACATTAACGGAAATGCTAAATATTTAGTCTAACCCTACATATGCGTGCTTGAATCGTGACTAACACTAAGATCAAAGATATTGCTAGCACGTAACTGATTTGTTACTTTATAGTTTATGATTAAAATTACCTTAAATTCTAAAGAAAAAATACAAACGCAATTATATAATAAATGTATACAACAACATTGGCTGATAGTATTTATAATTAAAGAATGCATCCATGTTAACACTATTCTTGTTATACATAAAATAACATTGAAAAAGTAATAATGAATTCGCACTTAAAGTTAAACTATGGTCTAGACCAGCCTACTTCAACAAGTATTTGTGTGGAGTGCTGGTACCAAACAAGCGGCAGGCAGTCCCGGTACAGTTCTATCTCACACCACGTCACCATAAAGTAAAACTAACCCTAATGTCAGAAACGTATTTGAAACGAGGCGTTACCCTTATATAATAATTAATAAAACGGGGCTTACCGAATAAACCAAGACAAAATAGCATCTCGAGCAAACTCTCGACTCCTCAAGAGATTTGTTGATTTGCTCGAGAACGCGAAAAGCCTTGGTTCACTCATGAACGCGATATATTGTTTTCATCTACTCAAACATTTTCTCAGTCTCACATCCACAGATTGTCCATCGCCATCGTTCCTATTTGCGTAGACACTGTGCGCAGACGTACATTTCAGCTGTCTGGTCTGTGTCTGGAATCACCGTGCTTAGACTGTGTTCTAAAACAAACATCAAAATCCTGGGCGTCCAATTATCTTTGCAATCTATCTCGTTTGAAGCAGACGATTCAAAGACACTAACCACAAAGAACCCGAAGTCTGAAGCATTATTTAATATGACTGTCTTTTAAATGTTTCAAAGCGGATTATTTTTCACAAAACGAGCTGATAAAATTATGGATAATTGAATTACTTCTCTTATTTCATGAAAATTTACTTCACACAAGCCGTAAAAATGTACGATTTAGTATCTGTATTATCTAGTATGAGTTGCAACTTTAATATCTCAATTTTTAGAATATTAGCATGACAATAATCGTTTTTTTAATTCAATAAATAAATAGGCATGAAATGATCACTTTTGTAATGTAGAAAACATTATTGCGATGAAGTCTGGAGAACACACATCTCGTGAAATACAATAATTATCTTTCTTTACATATTGTTGCGTCAGCGAGGTCACGTGACTAGTATCACGCCACGTCGTTCTAGAAATATCCTGTTCCTT
>NW_013666426.1:407523-416125 GCF_000517525.1 Limulus polyphemus
ACTGCTAAATTAGGGACGGCTAGCGCAGATAGCCCTCGTGTAACTTTGCGCGAAATTAAAAAACAACAAAAAACAAAGTGTGATCGGATTTGTACCACATTTCATGGGCACATTAAGATTGAGACTCCTCATCACACTACATAAAATGATCCGGATCGTTAGTCATCCTGGATCTGAGATGGATTTTCTGAGCTTTTGAAGGTGAAATCTTACGTTATCCAATATAAATATATGCAATTTCTAAAAGGAGCGGCGAGGCGAGGGTATGCAATCTCTCTGATTGGTCTTGTTGAATTGAAATTTTATTTTAGATTAAAAATAAAAATAAGTTTAACATAATAACCTAAAACAAAACAAATATGTTGAAATATTGGGTGATATATTTCGGTTTATTGCACGACTATCATATCCTGATATTTAGATTAAATAAGTTTCTTCTTGAAAGGTTGTCAGGTAATCTTTCACATTAGTGTAAGTTGAACCTATGACGTTTACTTATCTTAACGCGATAACGCGTATGTGATTTATCGATATACACATACAGAAATAAATGTAATAATACGTTTAGTCATTCATTTAGCAATATTATCTCCAAATCTTTTGCGAGACTGTTTATAGCGAGTAACCGGAAGTGCTATATTGTGGTTCTTGTATGTTTGTCTGTTTATATAAAAATTCGTTGATTTATTTTAATATTTTTGTACTATAATTTCGACTCATTTAAGATCGTATATCTATATAAGCTTGCTATTCAAATAGGTATCAATATGTATATCAAAACAAATAACAATTTCAAAGGATGGACTTGTTTATTACTTTCGTTGTTAGTATTACTGGTAAAATAATTGGGAAATGACTTTTTAGTACAGTACTTTCTTTAATATTAAATGTTCTACAGGTTTTCGAGTGTTTGTGATGGATAAAAAGCATACGAAACGATGCATTTTATTAACACAAGCTGAGGTACCCGTCTTTTGTCCGGGTTATGAACTTAAAAAATATGTGGGGGTGGATGCTATGATAAGTAACACAAAACTCCTAACTTTCACATAGTTTGTATATAATATAACATATTATCACAGTATTTATTATTACCTCACCAAAAGTTTTGTATAAGCTTTAAAAACTCAATATGTATATACTTAAAACATGGTATACACTGTGCGATGGTCGGTAGGGGTGTTACCCGCTTTCAACACTCACCTCTTAATGTCTTTCCAGAGTGTTTCACGTGATTAATTAATAGACAGTCATTGGCTTCAGATCCGTCTTAAGGGCCGAAGTTGAAAAGTCGCGGGTCAAAGTATGAAGCTGGTATAATTCAAAACGCGGATCTTTATATCGACTTTATGGTGACTGTTGGAGTAAAAACTTCAGCTGAGTTTATGTATTATTGCAATAGTGGCGGCCTTTTTTTTATTGCATTTCTTCATTGAGAATGGTAGTGCACTCTTTGAGATATATAAGACGTTTTTGTGCCCTAACCCCACGCTTTGTGTATGTTGTGTTATAACAAATGTAATGGTTTTTGTGTGTATGTATGTGTAAGGACGTGGCGCCATCTAGGAATGTAGTTAACGTCAAAAATAATAAACGCTCAATAACAGCAATGATTTCCTGTCTGTTTGTCCTTTATTTAACTTCTCCTAGATCACTGGGCCAATCTCAACCAAACTATGTGGGATGGTAGTTTGGAATAATGGGCATGTTTCATTGCCACCCACATTTTGTGCTTTATATATATAAATATTATCTCGATATAACTTCCCAATTTTCAACTTAAGTACAAATAGACTATGGTATCTTTACATCACTTGTATCATGAACCATTTCCTCTCACGAGAATAAACAGTAACCTAAAGTAAATGGGTTAAACGGGGGCACGTATTGTGTTTGTATTTTCATCTTTACCTTCATTAATCAATATATATTATCTTAAGACTTAGCCAGAGGTTAATTTTATTTTTATATTAATAATAATCTTCAAGAAACTTCTATTTGAGGACAGCTATGTAGACAGACTAATATAAAAGATAGATCTGGTTGCTCTGATGTCGAGTGTGTTGAATTCCTAGTTTCGTTATTCATTCTTGCAAGATCTCAAATGTGTAGGGCTGCCATCTAGTGGCTAATATAATTATCGGAAGGGATATTTGTTTCTTTTATTTGCTAATTTCAGCAACAAATAAACCCCATTGTTAAGGTTTTCCTTCACCTTTATACAACAGATATTGAAAGGATGTTTCATGTGTGTTTTTCGAGATTGCTAAATTAAATGTTATACAAATAACAACTTCTTGGAAAAGTCAAAACATTAAACATTTAGTTACAGGATGATTTTAAGCCACTTATGTAACAGTTTTTTATTAAATGAATTTTAAAAAAGTTACTTTCTAAACATGAAATTCAGTTACTGCATAGAAATTATATGGTTAATGTGTTCAATCTTTTGTACATAGCTACTGATTGGTTAATTTTTATTGAATTTGGTTTTACAATGAAATATATTTTTTAAAACTTATTTATGTAAACATGTAATTTTGAAATTTTAAAACCAGTCGTAAGAAGACTCAAATCTACAAGGTTATACACTTCAAGTACGTTTATGCTTTACTCTTAAAATGATAAATCTCTTTAAGTAACACAATTTTTTGTAAGAGACATGAACTAAAAATGCCCATAGAAAATGCATTGAGGTGTAGTTCACACAAAAGCTCAATTAATACAGATCATTTTGTTATGAAATCAAGAATACTAAATGTTACTGAACAACTCTCTGAAGAGTACTAATAAATATGAGGATTATCAGTCTATCTGTCTGTGCTATTTATTAGCAGCAATCAATTTTTAATATTACTAGTTTTATGTTTTCGTGAATTCTATGATTGCTTTTATGCATTACAAAATATTAGCTGGACTTGTGGATACTATGATTGGTTTGTATGCATTCCTAAATATTAGCTTGACCAATTGTTGAGAAAAATTCATAACAACGTGAGAGCTTATCAATGCGGAAGGGATAGTAGTCTACATAGGCTTCGCCTCTACATTGGATCATCGACTAAGGGCAATATAACAAATTCATGCGTTAGTGCCATCTATTGGTGTAAATCAGTAATGGTTAGCTCTGAAGGAAAATCTTAACGTAATGTTGTAGAAGTTCTAAACTTGTTTCGCAACAGTGATATTCTGAACTAAACTTTCAATTTCAAGCTAGCGATAAGCTAGACTAGTTAGTGGTTCAATAAAATGTAAACTGATAAACTTTCTGGCAAATATACATAAATAGGTTTTTATATTTTTTGTCCTTGATGCAAGATGCTGTGTTATAGTGATTTAAAAATAATAAAAAATACTTTCTTTCAGTAATTTAAAAGTTTTTTCTCTTTTTTACAGAAATTATTGTCACTAATCAACGAGAAACCCTTATTATGATTTAAAGTCATTATTATCTCACTAAATTTATATGTCTACACATAGTTAGTAAAATAACTTATTCTTCATTAAACGTAGCCCCCCAAGTGGCACAACGGTATATCTGTGAACTTACGACACTAGAATACCCGTGGTGGGCAGAGCACAAATAGCCCATTGTGTAACTTTGTGCTTAACTTACAACAACAATCATTAGAAGTAAAAAATTATATTTTCAATTTTTTTGAAATTTAGGTCCTAGTGGTTAGAGGTCTCTGTCAGGAAAATCGATTATTCTAATTTTTGTGCGGCTTATTGCTTCAAAACGCACTCCGCATTTTGGGGCCATTGATGTATGAATTATAAGAGTGACAGTTAAATCTCACTATTTGTTCAGAAAAGAGTAGCCCATGAGTTGGCGGTTGGCGCTGTTAACTATTGGCTAGCCCTCTTCTTTTTCAGTTGAAAATTAGAGAAGGCTATGTGCAGATAGCCCTTTGAGTAACTTTGTGCGAAAATTCCGAAAACAATTGAAACAAGCTATCGTAGCAGAAACAGCCACGCCTATATATATAATGATTTCGTCCAATACTTTAAGTAAACTAAAAAAAATATGGAAAAAAATCCAATTATCGAATTAGTTGGTAAATGTGTGGATGATATTTCAGTTAGAGAAATGTACGTTTTTGACAAACTTAAATTAGATTTTTATGGTTGTTTTTTTTTTCATAAGAAACATTTTTTCAGTCAGTCATAAAGAGCTTTACAAATATAAAGATCGAAAATAGAAACATTTGTCGTGTTTCATTTTTATCTCGCTAGATAAAACAAAACGGTAGTTTTATAGTAAAAATGAAAAGAAAACACCAAACTACTATAGTTTTTTTCTGTTTGCATAATTTGCTCTTTATACATAAACTATGCATGCTTTATCCCATAGAAAATCCCCTCAGTATCTCAGTGGTAATCCTGGGAGGGATTAAAAGGCTAAAAATCGGGGTTTGAAACCCGCGGTGGATAGAGCACATAGCCCACTGTGTATCTTTGTGTTAAATAACAAACATACAAAACCTATAGAACAGGTGTACACATTTTCAATCACTAGCTCTGTCTACTTTTGATTCTAGAGCCACGTAATATTTCCAGAAAATTTCAAAATTTTCAATCTCTCTAATCTTTGTCTTACAGAAGAAAAAATAATAGTTGATGCAAATATTTTTTTGTGATATACAAATGGAAAGAGGAAAGTCCAGTGCTCTCACTTTTGCAAAGTTTGGTTGTCAAAAATGTAAAATATGCTTTGAAATGCCTTTTGAAATAATCTGTATTTCGCCATTATTTGCTGCTTAGGGAAGCAACGTCCAAAAGTAAACGCGCCAAGTGCGGTAGAGAACACTAGGCCGAGCACTTAAAACGCGAGCACCTAGAGATCATGGCCTTACAGAATTTACGATGTATACTAATCATGGCGCTAGCAACATGAAGCAGCGAATTCAATATGCTCTGCTTAGCTAAGTGAGTTACCAACTTCATTTTAGTTCTAAGTAAATGCCACATCAGCGGTGAACGAGAAAGAACACTGATTAAAGTAAAATATCCCCCTTACCCTTCATCCGGACACTTTTGTTCATAGAGTTCATTTATCATAGCTTGATCTACTTGATAACGTGTGCAACATTAGCAATATCCTGATCTGCATATTACTTCCCTTTGCGAGTTGCTTTCTCTTTAAAGGTGTAATTAAACAATTATGATTACAGCGCAAGTGTCCTGGGTTGATGTAACACACAAAAATGCATGAAATCCATCCAAAAATGTTTTAGCAAAAGACAAACCCAAATTATGTTTTAGTTCAAATGGTAAGTAATATATGATAAACACGGCAAAATATAGCAACTTGGCATTGTTCACATTGCATCATTATATTCAAATACCATATAACTAAATTTACATTCAATTTAGCTCCTAATTTACCAAAGAATTGTCACTGAGTTACACTGAACAAAATGTGAGGTGGCAGATCAGGGGCTGAGATAAATGCAAGTTCAGTTTTACGATTGTATGTTTGTTTTATGGATTTCGCGAAAAGCTACACGAGGGCTATCTGCGCTAGCCGTCCCTAATTTAGGAGTGTAAGACTAGAGGGAAGGCAGCTAGTCATCACCACCCATCGCCAACCCTTGGGCTACTCTTTTACCAACGGATTGACCGTCACATTATAACGTCCCCACGGCTGAAAGGGCGAACATGTTTGGTGTGGCCCCCAGTGGGACAGCGGTATATCTGCGGATTTACAACGCTAGAAACCGGGTTTAGAAAGCCGTAGTGGGCAGAGCACAGATAGCCCTTGTGTAGCTTTGTGCATAATTATAAACGAACAAACAAACAAACAATGTTTGGTGTGACGGCGATTCGAACCCTCGACCCGCAGATCGCGAGTCGAGCACCCTTACCACCTGGCCATGCCATGAAATGTGAATAACGCCAAATTGTTTTGTTTCGTTTCGTTATGTGTGTGAGATATCATCTACTGTTTGAGCTAAAGCAGGATTTTGACTTTTTTTTTTCTTCTCTGAAGCGTTTTTGAGTGGACATTTATTTTAAATTTAAAAAGGTGAGTCATTGGTTAGATTACTTGTTCAATGCAACACTCTTTCTTTTTCTCAATTCTGAGAAATAGAACATTCTGGAAAGATCAAATTATATAATTATATTTCTTTTCCCACTATCATGTTTAATTGTTTTTTTAAAGTATCCAATAATAAGCAACATCTTAAAATGATTTTGTGTTTGTTTGTAATTAAGCACAAAGCTACACAATGGGCTATCTGTGCTCTGCCCACCACGGGTATCGAAACCCGGATTCTAGCGTTGTAAGTCCGCAGACATACCGCTGTGCCACTGAGGGGCATGATTTTGTGTACCATTTGATTATTTCCACATACATAACAGGAAAAAAAACAATTATTTTCGAAGGACTCCTTTTATTTTCATTTCAAATTATATGTAATATCCATATACACATAAAAATACATATACATCTGTAAAAAATAATGCTACTATTGTTAAATCTTAAGTTCGCTTAGAAAGAGTCAAATTTGAAACACCGACTTCCAGGTCTATTATTAACATTCGAAATTTAAATTGCTCGGATGCTGGCTTGGATACCAGCCCATGTTTCTTCAGCTGTTGGGATGATCTGTTCTTTAGGGAGGAGGAAACCATAACGTCCAGTATCTCGAAGTTCCAGCGCAAAACCAACCTTCACTCCTGCCTTATCGTAAGCCCAATCAAGAGAGGAGCCTGCAGCCTTGTCTAAAGATAATCAATTAATAGTTACAACGTTATTTATTGTAAAAAGTAAGGGAACCAATACTTGGGTTCACTTCCATTTAAAGCTAAATATGTCTTGAAGACCTTTTCTTTGTTCGTAGAAATAGAAGTGAACTTATTTTATGAGTTGAAACAACACGTTGGACTGTTGACCAACGGCTGATTCGTCATATCAAAAGATTTCCCTATTCGCCGCATTATGTGTCCAATATCATAACATTGAAACTATTTTATGTGTGTGAGTTTAAGAGTTTGTTTCATATGCTTCATTTCGCAACTGTTATTTCTTAGTTAACAGAAGAAAACTATGATCACGTTTGAGACACCGTACTTTCCTTGACAATCATGCTCTATGACTGCTTCCCTTAACGATAGTGCTGCAGTGGTGTCTTCATGAGATAAGGCTTATTCGGGGGACAATCATGTTAATTGCATGGAGTTGTTTTAATATTTGTTTAACAAAGTCAAAGCTTGGCATGGTCTATTCTTTCATTGGGGTGTGTCTGTAAGCCAGACTAGTTTCGGAGAATTCCTCTCCTCATCAGTGACCCTGAAGTTCTTCAAATACCTATAGAATGATAGGTTTCTTTTTTGTGAGTGTAAAACACTTAAATATTTAAATGTTTAAACAACTCTATTCAATTATGTACCAGCTGCCTAGTGTCGGCTAACAATACGAAGAATTAAACTGTGGCGGAATGCTACAAATTCTTCAAATACCTATAGAATGATAGGTTTCTTTTTTTGTGAGTGTAAAACACTTAAATACACCATTTCGAATCATGTTAATATTGTCCCACTCCTCTTAAGTGTAATTAAAAGCACTAACATATTTTGTAACAAAGAGGACTTAACACGTATGTTGTCAGACTTCTGTAATTCCAGTTTCGCTCGTGCCCCCCTAATGGCACAGCGGTATGTCTGTGGACTTACAACGTTAAAAACCGGGTTTCGATACCCGTGATGAGCAAAGTACAGTTATCCCATTGTGTAGCTTTGTGCTTAATTACAAACAAACTGTTTGTTTCTTAATTTTTCTCGTGAAAACAGCTGTTGACTTTGAGGCGTGAATGAACGGTTGTAAGCCTTCGTGAACCACTAATCATTGTTTATTATCTTGTTAACAGTATAGTAAGAAATACAACTAACTTTATCACAATGGCCTTTTGTAGAGGAGGAGAAGAGGTCTCTTTGGATGTGTTTTTGAATTCTGTTTTCGTATATTATACGCGAGTTTTGGGTGTGTTTTTACAACTCCCTTTTCAAAATGCTGTATACCCTAGCTCTAAATCATTTAATAATCTTTGAAGGACTACACCTCAAGTCACCAATCACATTTTGAGGGTGTTCTACAGACCTGGTCAGCGCGGTTTGCTTACAAAGCGAGACAAATGTCTATTTATCTGTCATATGATCGCATAGTTCTAGAACTATCCCGATATTCGAAATGAAACTTACATTAATTTTAATTAGTTAAACTTAATTTCCATAATCTGTAGATGATCTAGTTTAATGATTGAAAAATGTAATTGAGAAGTTTATATATAGAACAGAGGAGAGGCAAATTTCGGTTTTGATCATTAAGGTACGAATTATTCAGCCAAGTATCATTAAAACAACCCTTGGCTTGCTAAGACTGTATTTTCTATGTCAAACCATCAGAGGAGAGGCAAATTTCGGTTTTGATCATTAAGGTACGAATTATTCAGCCAAGTATCATTAAAACAACCCTTGGCTAGCTAAGACTGTATTTTCTATGTCAAACCATCAGTAGAAGAACTTAATAAAGAGTCATATAATTTAAAATGTTTCTGCTACAGTAATTTTGTAAACGATGCTTGTTAAGAAGAAGAAA
>NW_013666426.1:417141-419014 GCF_000517525.1 Limulus polyphemus
AAAATTCTGAGATCTTAAAAGATAACACATATATATATTTTTAATTTTGCAAGTTGCTGGGGCTGTAGTAAAACCATGTATCTAACAATTAAGGAACTAGCTGGAGTACCCGTCCCCTGGACTGAAATTATGGAAATTCATGATTAATGAAAGGTTATCTTAGGACATGAAAAGTTGTAATTGTGAGAACCGCAGATTTGCATGTATCTCCGCATGGACCCAAAAAACCTTCATGCCAAATTTTGTGAAGATCCATCAACAGTAGTTGGAAAAACCGCAAAAATGTCCATAAAAACTGCAAAATGTAAAACTGAAAATTTGTATGTACCCCCGCATGGATCTAATGAACCTCCATGCCAATTTTGGTGAAGATCTGTCTACTCCCTGCGAAGTAGTTACACGGACATACAACAGACAGTACTATTATATTTATATAGATAAAGATAATATTAACATAATTTATATTATCAAAGTATTGGGACAGTTCCCAGTTCTCAGAAGAGAAGCGATGTGTGTCGCCGATTTTAATAGGACTTGGGGCTATCTTTGAGATGAATGAAAGGCTAGAGTCTACTGCTGACACTTTCCATCAACATGATAGACTAAACAGACACTCATTTTGTTAAGTAGTTTCAAGTTTAGTAAGAGTTTGGGATCACTTATGTTCTTCAAGCAACATGTATATATATAAATATATGTGTGTGTGTGTTTTACTGGATTCAAGCTCATTCTCTGCTCGACAATGATCAATTTTTAGAAACTGCTAATTCAATTTAACAGGAAGAAGGCGAGCAGTCTACCTCACAACAAACTACACAGATTAAGATAAACAATTGAAAATACTCACAGATGATCGTTGCAATTGGCCCGTACTTGTAAGAAGTTCTGTGAACGTTGTATATGGCGTCGACTCCAACTTTTGATATCCGCATCTGTTAGAATTTAAATATTAGGTAATGTCGATTATGTTGACTCTCATTACCACGGGATATTTGATCTCAGGTATATTAATCATTTTCAAAATAATAATAAGTTGTAGTTGTCAATACAGTTGTGAAGTATTTCTTTATCCTTTAAGAACTGATTTATCAATATTTTCACCCCCTCCCCCACACACACCCGATGTCTCAGCGGCAAATTTGATGGCTTATAACGCTAAAAGTCTGGTTTCCATACCCGAGATAGGCAGATCATGGATAGCCCATTGTGTACTTTGTGATTGATTTTTGCCATAAGATAAAATAATAACAACTTAATCATATATAACTATAATGTATATAGTCATTCTGTTTTGTTTTATTTTCAACAACTTAACGGGTCTAAGTGTATGGAGGAAACGAGTATGATAAATCTATATCTTAGTACGCACATTATCTTCTCTTTTACAGATCAATAAAATAAGTGAAATTCAGCTCAAATTATGTTTGAAGTCTTTCACCTGTAGACTTGTGTTAATATCTAAAACATTTTATGCATTTCTCTTTGATATGAACTACGTTTTCTGATAGCCATTAACATTAAACTTTTCATTTCAAGTGTTTCACGAGACACGGATAATATTTTTCAAAGTATTTATCATATATCTTTAATATATATGTGTGTTGTATTTATGGCAAAGCTACTAAGCCTATTTTCCCGTCGTCCCTAATTTTGAACTATTGACCAGAGAGAAGGCAGCCGGTCAGCAGTATACTATCACCTACCATCCACGATAAGGGTTTGACAGTTACTCTTATAACGCATCCACAGCTTAAAGAGTGGATAATACTTTATAGTATCGCACGAATTCGAACCAGGCTCGCAAGCTTCGAAAACTAGAAGTATATAGTATAGTTATTTGGCGCGGCATAGTGGCTCATAGAACGGTTCTGAA
>NW_013666426.1:419872-420863 GCF_000517525.1 Limulus polyphemus
GAAGCCGCGACCCTCAGATCGCGAGTCGAGCGCCCTAAATGAGGAGGTAAAGTTTAAATAGAAAAATTCATATATGTTATTTTATCTATTTGTTCAGTTATTTAGTTTTGAGTGAGTACTAGATTTAAATTGTAATAGTTATGTCATTGTATAAACACGTATGGAAATTATAAAATCATAATTGAAAGGGACATTGGAATATTATAATACACATTATTTTTAAAGCGTTTTTTGTAACCCTTACTATATTGAAGAAAAAGGCTTAAATTAAAGTTAATAATGGTCCTGGAAACCTAAAACTTAAATAATTACATTAAATTTTAATGCGTCCTTTATACATGTTATCGAAATTGTGAGCATACATACACACATATATGCGTTGATCATCAGAATATAACTGGATCCCCATTGTCTCTTTTGAAATTATTTACTTAATTGTAATTAAATGCGAATGTTTTTGTCATCCAATTTAAAAAGGATTTCGCATTAATTATTTGAAATGAAGTTAAAACATAATTTATTTGATATTTTTTCAACTGAATTGGATGAAATGTTAAACTACATCTCTTATAGGAGAATCTACCATGGAGTGTATTTACTTACTAAATTGGCTACGGTCGCTCAGCGGTTCATCTTTAGAACTTATATCAGGGAGTGTATTTACTTACTAGATTGGCTACGGTCGCTCAGCGGTTCATTTTTCGGACTTATACCATGGAGTGTATTTACTTACTAGATTGGCTACGGTCGCTCAGCGGTTAAACTTTCGGACTTATACCATGGAGTGTATTTACTTACTAGACTGGCTACGGTCACTCAGCGGTTCATCTTTAGGACTTATACCATGGAGTGTATTTACTTACTAGATTGGCTACGGTCGCTCAGCGGTTCATCTTTCGGACTTATACCATGGAGTGTATTTACTTACTAGATTGGCTACGGTCGCTCAGCGGTTCATCTTTAGGACTTATACCATGGAGTGTATTTACTT